>NW_027181698.1:0-50000 GCF_028537555.1 Battus philenor
CTCTTACTCTCACGCCCCGCTTCGTCTTATGATCCCGCCGCCATACACGTTGCTCTCGTTGCCGTTCTGTCTATACGCACAGCGTCATCTGTGGCCGTCCCACTCTCACGCCCCGCGTCGTGCTATTGTGCCGTATGAGGCTGTAGATGGTAAGGTAAAAAGAAAAAACAATTCGACAACAGAAAATAAATATATTTAATTAAAAAGGGCAGTGGGCAGAGCGCCTGGTCTGATTTTATACCGCAAGTCAGTAATCCGCTGATGGTGGCAATAAGCAGCCGCACGATCTCCCAGGACTGGTCAGGCGACAGCACGTGTTCGTTCCAGTGCGAGGTGATATAAATTCAACCTGAATGACCGTAGGTTATTTTTTTAGTCTAAAACCACTTGTGAATAAGTTTTATGATATATCATTCAATTATGAACCATGTGTCAAGTGAATGCAGGAATGGATTGAAGTGTTTTGGGTGTAATAAGTTTGATTACACTTGCGAAACTGTAGGGTGAACCTAATGCAAGCGTAAGACAGCAGAATTACTTCGAAGATGGCGGATGGCAGGCGCATACAGAGTAACAGCGGTGGTGTTGGAGATCGTCGGGCAGGTTCGGGGGACTTCGGTCGGTGTACGTCTATGTTCGGAATGAAGTCTGAAATCTACGGCAATCCGGAGATGGGCGTGAGAACGGGAGAACACCGAGAACGGGAACGAAAGGAACGACGACCACCGACTAAATCAACATGAGAGAAGAAACGTTAACTTGACAGGTTGATTTTAAATAATTTTGGCTTAAAAACGCTCAAAAAAGAAAACTATGAGGAATTTATTAACTGACTAGCGTGAAAGTCTCCATACCGTTTTACATTGATACTGCATAGATTTAAATATTTTTTAAAATCAGGTTTGTTCTGGCAAGCCTTTGACAGACTATGAGGTTATGTAAAGTGTAAACCAGAGTTTCTCAAACTTTTTTGTGTCGTATACTCCTTGCCATGTTTTTCCGTTTTGGGTAGACCTCCTACTTACCTGATATTGATTTCCTGTAAATTTCTAACTGTAGTGAAGTTTATTGTTAAAAACTTAAAGTAAAAACACATGTTAATTTATACATTTATTAATTGAATTTAAATTAAAACTACTCAAAATAAAATTAAATAAAAATAAAATAAACTATAAATAAAATAACATAAGCAATAAGTCAATATTTCTAGTGAGAAGGATGAACCTGATGCTCTAATAATAAATTATCAACATTTGGCGTCAATTTTGTAAGGGTTAATCTTAAATCTCCTCGGCTAATGATGTCCAGTCTGTTTCTTTTTCTCTTCATAGGTACTTTTAGAAATAATCAAAAAATCGTAAATATCAAAACATTTACGTTTTGATATTATAAGATAGTATGATGTAAGTAAATAGGTACTATCAGTGTATGTGTTGAGATCCACTATCGTGGACCCCCATTTTCATTTCATAGACCCCCAAATTTTTTTTCGCTGACGTAGACCCCTTGCAGGTTGTCATAGACCCCTAAGGGTCGATAAGACCACTTTGGGAATCACTGGTATAGGGTGTCCGGAGACGAATTTGGATTTTAAATTAAAATAAAAAAAAACTATACAAGTAATTTTCAACTATGTTATAAAAAATCCGCACAATTAACAAAGCCAGTCTTGCCCTTTTTTGGCTCTTTTACATAACAATTACGGAAAATTTTTAATATAAAATACAAATTCTATCACTGGACATACTGTAAGTTTAAAAAATATTTCTCATTTCCCATGCAAGCGTAGTATACATAATATAAATAATAGAAACCATAGATAAGTTTTGTGTCTCGACTTCATTGAGTTAGCAAATGTTTGAAATGCTACATTTTAAAAACATCGCACAGAATATTTGTGTCCTACGGTTTTTGGCACCATAAATAGCTTAGCTGTTCACAAAGAAGTTTCCAGAGGAGAGCATCGATCACTACGTACCCTTATACCACACTGCAATCGCCAATCCACCTGCCTGGCGACTATGGTATATCCTGCCATAGATATCTCTGCGTGAGGTTTAACATTTTTATATGACACTCGTTTTTGGGCCTTCGCATTCCCCCTGCCCGACGTTACAAATAAAGATAAAACGAATTTCTCAATTTTTATTCTACATTATTTTACGTGCCCATTATATTTTATTATTTTTTTACACTTCTCGTGATATGTCATTCTTAGCTTGTTTTCTATCATATCTAAATCCTAGATCATAGTTTTCTACATTAATTATTACAATTTTTTAACATGAAATCGTTATGTTTATTTAATTTATTTACATTTTTTTTTGTTATTTTACTGTTAGGCACTGTGTTACCACTTTTTTCTAAAAGCCTTACTCCTCTAATTTATATTCAGATTTATTTGCATTGCAGTGGGCGTATGTGGTCTGAAACGACAAAATGATTTAATAGAAGATATCACATCTTGAGATTAATATGTTGTATGAATTGAATAAACATATTTTTTTATTGATTTAAAAATGGAATACCGACAGAGGTCAAAAACTACAGCCCACGTTGGAGCACTATTCTTTTTATTTATTTATACGATACTATGCACCATAGATAATAACTAAAAAAAATATATACAAAGGTTACAAGAAGCGGTCTTATCGCTCGAGGCTATCTCTACCAGACAACCTTTGGGAGGAAATGAGAAATATGAAGGAGAGGGCGGTTTAGTGTGTATATACATACGAATACGCACACGCGTCTATACAATAACACTTATAAATATATATATACATATATTTACGTCTAAAAGGTATTATGTATATTGGGTTTCGATATAAAACAAGAAGAAGAAGAACCCAGAATGTTCGATATTGTATCCGAACGTAACACTTTTTATTTGGACTTGAGTGCGTGTATCGGAACGCACGGCGTCTTTCACCGGCTTCTAACAAAAGACGACCATTTTTGCATCTACCATCAACGGACATTTTGCAAGTGTAACATATTTGATTTCTTAACATTAAATAATTAACTAAATGTGCTTGTTTTATATCGAAACCCAACAATGTAAATACGAATAAATATCAAATACTACTCAATATCCTATTTTAGAGGTCAAGGAAGTGCTCTTTTAACATCTACTATTTTTTTTTTCAAACCATTGGCATGGTGTCCTTCATTTAATTTCTTTCTTAATTATCATTTTTGTAAACATCGGCCATGTTCTTAACTTCCTTACTTCTTCTTTTGCATCTTATATTTAATGCTGCTAACTTTTATTTCTACTCATGTTTTATTTACAACGCCTCGCTTATTTTTATTAAACAACTATGTGCCTTACTTCACCGGGTCAAGGGAACACTCGTTCATTGTGATTACAGTCTTCTTTATTGTATAACGTACTGCAATACATTACGTCTAATTATCCCAGACGTTTTATAGTCTAGGGCGCCCTTGGAACCTGAACACCGGGACGGGCGGAGCGGGCGCGCGCGGATGCGGCCTTCGTGTATGAAAATCAACGAAGCGGAATATATATATAAAGTCGTTACAACGTATTACACATGATAAATTAATATATTTACTTTTCAATTTATTAATATCATTATTCACTTTGGAATGAAAATATTCGTAGACTGAGGAAAGTAAATGCCATCGTCCAGCAAGTACAAGTTTTAATTGTCACGTTATTTTGGACCTCTGGTTCGCCTCTATCTTAGGGCGGGCAGCGTTTTTTACAATTTAATAATTATTTCACTTTCATTTTTATTTCTTTTACTCTCTTTTTTGGAAATGTTTAGTTGAAATTGCAATAAGCAGGCCTCATACCGTTTCGAACTAATCGAAGTACTAGATGGAAGACCACGGTAACCTTGTTTAGGCTGTCGAAACACGCTGAACGCGTGCCGCTTCCTAACACTTTTATTAGACACTTATTGAAGAAGTCCATGTTCCGCATCAATTATTCACTTCTAACTATTTAAATATATAAATTAAAAGTGGATTTAGAGACTTAATTCATTTTGATATTTATTTTTAAAAATGATTTTGTCAGGTTAAAAAGGTGTTGAATGTTGATCCAAGTACAGGAGCACATCATGAAAAATGTCCCATTGAAATGGGAAAAAAATATATCTCTTCCTGTTTTTAACTTTAACTTAGGGCTCTCCTCGAAATTTAACTACGAATTTGTATCAGAGATGAGACCCGTTGACCGTCCGGTGGGTTGAAGAAATGGCTGTTGCGTCTTTAGAGTTCTGGAGTGGAGACCAGCAAGGAGAAGAAGACGACGGGTGCGGGCTGTCTTCAACTGATACTATTGGAATTATATAGGGGAGGCCGATCTCCAGCGGTGGACGTTATGGTGATGATTTATAACGCGAGTATAATCTATTTAAAAAAATACCAAATAAAATGTCCCTGAATAAAAAATCAAATCAGTCACCAACTGAATGCCTTCAATTTGTGACTATTGAATTTTAATGCGATTTCTATACCGACAGACAACGAGTCCACGCATTTTTTAGCGCGAATGGCCTAAAATTCAAATTTACATATACAGGGTGATTGGTTATAAGGTTATAAAGTGATGACAGCTCATTGGTCAGGAAAATGATTCAAAACTTTTAAATTATTTCTATTCATATAAATCAGAATACATAGATTTATAAAGTTATACTATTGCGATGTTTATTATATCAGAAACCTTTCTCGTTTTTTGGATAGGTTGTACCAAAATAACAATTTATTTAAAAGACTGTTTAGTTTCTGGTTGACTCTTCTATACAGATCAGCGTTCCGAGCCGACTACTGGCTAGTAAGCCGCCAGCTTATACGGTTCAAATATTATAATTAAGACCTATTTCAATATATTTTAAAGTTTGTACATTTTTTGACCCTTTATATCTTTAGCGCAAGACCGATCATCTTATACAGGCTTATACAGTTCAAAGCAGAGGTCAACTTGCCCAAAGCTTCAGATGACTAGAAGTACCGCTACGTTCTACAAGAGCTCCAATCATTAGAACTGAAACAAAAAAGTGACGTTCACTGCACCCCGGCAGCTATAGATAAATACGCCATATTGATGATCTGCCGTCTACAACAACATCTTGCTACTTAAGAAAGAAAATGGAAAATAACCACGCATCCACTTTCGTCACTGTCAAGCCGCAAAAACTCGCTGGTGTTTCCGTAATTTCAGCCATTTTGAAGGAACATTGCTATGGCCTGTTGATTTACTTAATATATAAATTTTAAAAATCGAATAGACTCCGCAGGCGGTAGTAACATTTGAAAATTGCCGACAAAGTATTTAGCAAGAGCTACAACCTTGACTCGTCGAGTCCCTGCCTCGAAGCTCGCAATCATAACCGATGGGTGACCACAGTATGGGTGCAGTATTGCATCAGGAGATCAACAATCTTTGAAAAGGTAATGAGTGCAACTCAATGACTCTACAGCGTGCACGATCGCGAATCACTAGCGATTTACATCGCCGTGAAACACCTGAGAAGAATTATGGTGGCGACGTAACAATGTATACCCATCAGCACCTACCAGCTCTAGGTAGAATCTGCAATATAACAAGGAATCCCCTGTTATTCCCATTCTCTATTTTTATTTGTTTAATTCATATGTTACGTAACCAATACAAAGTTATACATAAACAATTGCTGTGACAACCGCACATTGAATAGAAAATACTAAGATTTTGTAATGAACGAGTTATATGAATTTGATGTTCTATGCTTAGTAATAATTAATAAATAGATTTGTCGATGATATCACTGTATTACTTTAATCATAAACATTGTTTAGTCTTAGGTTCGTATGGAACAAAATAACTAAACGCCAGACAAGCAGCCTTTGGGAATAAAAACCGCGACCCTTGAACATTAATTCGTTCATTGATTTTACATTGAATCGTTTTACTTATAAATTAGTAATTAAGTATTATTTATCTTTGCTTAGGAACACTAATAGCCCGAAGTCTCGACTCTTGAGGTATTAAAGCAAGTAGCTGGGCAGTGTTTGCGTTACGGATATATTATTATATTTATATATCGGTGTTATTATATACAATTTACTGCCTTAACCCTCTGCGGTGGGTAAATTTTTCGCTTGGGAGTACCGGCCAGTCGGCGCAAAGGTAGCTTGTCGGAGCCACTGTTGCTTAACCGATTTAAGTTAGGTGTATTTATATTTAAAAGAACACAATATATTGATGCTAATTTGCAATGTTTAATAGCGTTTTAACTACATTAATATGAAAAGATTCAACTTTTGTAATTTGCCAACGTGTGATATTTTTCAAAGCAATCGCCGATATGAAGCCGTGGTTTCCGAACGCACGTATCACAAAATGTTCGTGTTTCTCGACTTTTACCGGGGGTTTTCCTATCGGACCATACCGCGCAATCTTTTTTAGTTCATGAAAGCATTATATGTAGCTTATTATCTAATATGTTATCTACGAATGATGCGGACGGCTGTGCTGCAGGTGGTGTTCCTAGCAAAAAAGTTCCAACTAATTCGTCGACTAAACATTTCACAAAGTTGAAGTGGTTTAGCGGCTTTTCCCTATTCGTTTCGTGCACCGTTTGGTACATTATGTATGAATTGACGCACGCCTCAATACTCCAGAAAAACATTTTTCGCTAGCATTTTAGCGACTTTCGCAAAAACAGTATGATGCTGCATATTGATCAGCCCGATCGACAGCCCTCATTTTATTTTGGTGTAATTTACAGCTACCACTGGCTGCAACACATTTATCGCACCGCCACCGCCGCGTCTCCTTGCTGTAACTTATTGGAGACTTGCGGTATCGCTGGTGGTCAGGAAAGTCACTACCCGTTTGCTTTTCCATGCGAGAACTAACGTATTATTTTTTTCATACACTACTTTACTTTTTGTTATTCTGGACTTCTTAATTTGCGGTGACAGATATTTTCGGTTTGGCATTGCTGTTCCTGTTAAGTAAAATAACGCGTGAGAAGTCTGAAATGGCTAACTTTCTGTTAATCTCAATTTTTGTGAAATGATCTTTCGAGAGGTGATCATGCCGCCACATGATCGACACCGACTTCTACGACAGATTACAAATACAGTGGCGGCATCGACCGCAAAGGGTTGATACCCAAGGCACCGGGGACAGAACAAGATCGGCCCGCGTCTTTCTTGACTCAGTAGTTCTCACTTCGCAACACACAACACACACCACACTGCACTAACAACACTATACATCTACATGGGTATAGTCCTCCTCCGTGTGAACGGCTCCGATGTAACTGGAATACGTCCACCCAGCGAAAATTTACACCTCGCGTACCTGCTGTATCCGCGGGCTCATTATCAAAGAAACTGCACAAAGCCAAAATGGCTAACAGCAATAACTTCAACTGCAAACAATAATAGTGTAATTTAAATTGTTTATTAATATTTACAATTATTTATATACCATTTACTTAGTTAGATAATAAAATAATTACTGCGCACAATTCACAACATACATACAAGAATTAGTAACACAACAATTATAGAATTTAATAAGCAAAAATTAGTTAAAACATTCTTATATTTGAATTTTTTTTTAAATAATAATAGTAGAGTAAATGTATTTTACTAATATGTTGAGGAAATCGTAAGTTAACCCGTGTAAGTTTATTGAAGACTCTCAGACCAGCGCGCTTGGAACCCGCAAAGCCTTGAGGTAAAGGTAGCCTTAACCACCCAAGAGGAAAATCTGATTTCAGTGCCAGTTGTTACATTAATAAGTGAATGACAGCCCAACAGCTTAAGACTGAGACTTGCAATCGCAGGTATTGGGTTCGATTTTCAGGATACGATAAAATATATTTCAAACATTATACATTAATTACATAGTGTTGCCACTGCTCACAAGTTTGTAGAAGATGGGCAGCAGTGTCCTCTGCTTACCATAATACCACACTTCAATCACCATTCTGTCTATAAAGCGCGCCGATTATGGTATATCTCTACATCGATATCTATATGGGAGACCTGTGCCTTGAAGTGGGCGTCAATAGGCTGAAACAACGAAAGACGACACACTAAACTAAGTACAGACGTTTATAAAATCTTTACCTATCCGTTCTATTTTGGGTTTAACCATAGAAAACCGGTTAATTATGTCGGTAACCGCATAGAAACAAAAGTGCTAAAGCTTGATGTTCTCACTCAAAACTTTAAAACATCCAATGCCACCTGTTAAACGGACGCGAAATATATTTTCTTTCATAATTGTAACCAATAGAAAGAACTAATTATGTTCATTTGAATCTTGTTGATGCCGGCATTAAACAACAGATGGCGCTAAAACAAAACAAAAGAGTATCATACATGGTGTAATATCGTGCGTCACAGACATAAAAAGGGTCACGTTACTCAGTGTTGTACAACGGAGAAGAAGTGCACCTTATCGCTGGCCATCCTGTGCTTGGAGGGCTCCGCTACGATTTCTAGTAAGAGCTGAGAGCAAAAATAGAAAGAGATAACATCACCTCGCTAATAGGCGACGATCAAAAAATCAAAACTTTTTAACGAAGACACGATGTTTTTGTATATTCTGTTATATTTTCTATCCAATTTTTAATCTTATTGATGTCGGTATTCTACAACAGATGGCGCTAAAACAAATTATCAAAGAGCCATACAGATGACGTTATATAGTGCGCTACAAACTTAAAAACGATGATCAACTATGTGCATCGTTCCTAGGTTTTGCGGAAAGGTATGCCATAAATAAAAATATGACTCTAGGGCAGTACAGGGATCGGGCAATACCCGAAGGCAAATAAATTAATTAAAATATTCTAAAAAAGATGTACAGATATTGTGCAAGTTAAAAATTGTTTTTGTGATTTTTTTTTTAAAAAAGTAGGAATAAATTAAATAAAAACTAATCAATACTGGGAAAGCAAAATTTACCTGCGATTCAAACGGTGATCTAACAGCGAATATGAGAGGAAGAAAGCGATGAAAAGCAGATAATATATTAGCGACGGATAGTTAAATATTTCGAAGGATGAAAGGAAAACGCTTAAAAATTTGTAAAGCATGGAAGGAGAAAGAGAAATAAAAATTATGGCTGAAAAGTTATTTACCCGAATATGTAACGTGCCTGCCCCACACGCCCCAAAAACGGGGACTATGTATAAATGAAACGAGGAAGAATGTGACATCGGCAAAGATCATATACTATGTTGTTTTTTTTTGCTTTGTTATCATCTTTTTTGCACGATCACAAAATTTGCTTCAGCGAAAAGAAAAGACTACTGTTGATTACCATTGGCTTTGTCAATATTATTTTGATAAATTGATATTTCTATTCCTCACTAGTTAATAACACAACACAACATTCTAGAAGAGCGCAAATTTTTTCCAAAAATTCTGCCATTTTAAAAATTTCTAAAACAACACCAGAAAGAGTCGTTCTCCGACACAAAGTTTCCTCGATCAAGTCATCAATTTATATCCTGCTCGGTCATTTAGAATACTGCAAGCGCAGGCCTAGCAACAACAACTCCATCTATTGCATATCACACTCACACAAGCGTCAAAAATCAACCTCTACACATTGCGAGGGCGATCCGAGGTGGAACTCGAATCCCACCTTCGGTCGCCTAATAGACCGAGCTTTCATCTTACATCGTTCACTTACACTCAATACCTTCGTGCGAACGACTTAGAATGATTCTGTTAAGTTCATGGAGCCTTCAGTTCCAGTAAGGGAAAGGGCTGCCCTAACTATCGCCGCGATGTACGGTCCTGCGCGGCCAGCAACGAGCGACTTCCCGCGACCATAACTATCTCGTCAGTCCGCCTAGTGAATGGTCTACACAACCCCGACCTAGTGGTCGCATCTCGAGAATATTTCGGCCTCGATGCCTTTCGATTGTATGGGATTATTCCCCCCCCCCTCCCCGTTGCCACTTCACACGAGCAAGTGAAACTCCGAGCGTGGTCCTCTCCATTGTTCTCCGGGTGACCTTGAACCTTCTTATGAGGCGCGTCGTAAGTGAAAACGTCATCTTGGATCCGTATGTCATCACCCATCTTCAAACATCGCAGTATTTTAGACGCGAAGAGGTTTAGGAACTTCCTGAACGCTGTTCATCCGAGTTGGATTCAGCGAGTGATCCGTTCAATAATTAGAAAAGTTTATTTATATGCAACGTTTATTTGACCCTGTTGGCTTAGATTGCCGCCGAATCTGTTTAATAAAACACTTTAAATTGTTGTCTTGTGTTGTTTCATTAATGCACTAAAAACGATAGAACTACAGATTTTAAATACAATACCCGGCGATAAATATTGCACATCGACCTTTGAATAGATACTATCGGCTAATTTCGGCTTTATAGAGTGTTATCTCTGTCGCACGAAATACAACGACTAACAAATTAGCCGATTGTCTCTGATCCAAAGGTCGATGTGCAATATTTATCGCCGTGTAATGTAATTACTTCATGGTGTCAAAATAAAACGAAAATTTGCCCTTTCAACAGTTTTATTTTTATTAATTTGTAAATATTTACAATAATACACAACCGACACAAGTTTTAATCATAAATATTTTGTCGCGACGTGATCTAATTCATTAATAAATGTCAAAAAGGTGACAACATTCATCGAACTGCAGACAACCGGGCTGTATATCAGTGTCCATCATGCTTCGTGACGAGACTCGATGCGATCGCAAGATTCGTCGACGTGGCGAATACGGCAACCGCTGTACTGATACTAACGCACAACCTGACGATGGCAATATGGAGTAGGGATGAGGAAGTGGTCGCGCTAAACGTAATCTTAAAAACTAAACATTGTTAAGGCGTCGTTAAAATAGAATAAGAGACTTAGTAAACACTGTGACATGCGAAAACGATTGCAAAAAGTATTTTGGAAATATTAAACGTAATTTTTAAAACAACGCTATCTGCTCTTCTATCCAACATTCTGCGAAAATACGAAAAATGATAAATTGGTTAATTAATTGTCAAATGGTCCGGGTACTCGGAATTCAAACTTAAATTGTTTACAGAAAGAAATATTACAGGTGTGAAAGCCTTAACGACACCCTGTTAAGGTATATATATATAGTTCAACTGTTAACAAAAAGTTTTTACATCTACTTCCAATCGTCATGTATAAAGTGTTCCAAGACATGTTTTATTATTTTTTTCTATTGCCAATAAATAGGCCAATAACTTCCGGCAGTGCAATGTTTGCAGAGACAGATTGTTAAAAAAAAATAATTTTAATATTCAGTCAAGTTTCATAAATCCGAGACATTTTTTTTTATAAAGTTAATATAAGAATATATATCTCATTCTATTGTTTACCTTACCTAAGAGTCTATTTGGGAACTCTGTGAGTCTGAGCTAGTGCTCTGGTCACCAGCGACTACCCCGCAGCCAAGCACAGAACCGACGCTGTGACCATCCGATGTCCCTGACGTATTTTAGTTGAGTTTCTCAGAAGGGAAGTAGGACGCTTACATTGTTAGGCAGCTTATTTCGCAAAATAAAGTCTAAATAATTGATATAACTTCTTGCCTAATTTGCACATTATTCAGCGATAAGCCGTCTGCTGTTTTTGTAACTGTTTATAAACCTTTTTTATATTGATATAAGGGTGAAATAATTGCAAGATTTATATTTATTTTTTTCTCTTTAATATCTTGTTTAAATATCGCATATTAATGATATGTGAAGACTGAATAATGTTCACGTCTAATTGACAACTTATTGTTTATGTCTTCAAACTCGTATAAATACTTTTTGAAGACAGATTTTGTTTTACATTTATTTTTTCAAATTTTAAATTTTCTTAGTGTTCAGAATCATGAATAAGTTAAGATTGCTTTACATTATTTGCACATTATTCCGCTGTTCTGCCTTCTTTTTTTAAGACAATTAGTTAGTTTTGCCTCTACATAAAATTCAATCAATGACATCGTCTATGTGTCAGTCCAGTAAATGTATAACAAATATATTTCAAAGTTTAAATTCTAAAATCTTGTATTTAATGAATATATTTTTTATATTAATTAATGATAAGGATAAATAAAAATATAATAATGATTGGCTCACGCGTAATATATTATTCTTTGCTGGGATAGCAAACAAAAGTAAATCTAGTTCGTAGTTTCAGCCATTAGGCGCATACTGCAAGGCAAAGGTCCCTCGAAGATATAATATCATGGAGTTACAACGCGGGTAGTTAAGAGGATAGACGCAAAAAAGTGCTCTATGAATATTTATTGTTTTAACATGTATACAAACAAAGCATAAGTGTCTATCTGCCGGGATTTGTGTTTTTCTCTTTGCTGTTATTCACTAAATTCCTTGTTATCGTCTCTCGTAATATCACTTAATATTAAACTCATCTACCCCGCAATGAATTCTTCAATAAAAACCTCTGTGGATGAAATGAAAAAAGAATTCATCGATAGAATGGCTGCATTTGAAGCTCAGTTACAAAAACCTGCAGTTACGACATTCAGTAACCCTAACTTGGCTGCTGAATTTCACGCGTTCCGTGCCTTTGTCACCCAAGCCCTATATCTACTGCAAAAGCAAATAGAGACTTTGGACCACGCGGTAGACAACATAGAAATGCAGGGGCGACGGAAAATTTTATTGCTGCACGGTGCTGCAGAGGCCCAAGGCGAAAATACTGCACAGCTTGTCGCGGATACTATTAAACAGCGGTTGAAGCTCAGAGATTTTGGTGTCGAAACATACAGAGATGCTATCGCATGGGCCGACCATCCAATCAGCCGAGACCCATCCTGCTGAAGATGCGAGACATCAGCTCTCGCGACAAGATCTGGTTCAATAAAACCAAATTAAAGAGATCGACCTTCGGGTCCAAGAAACAGCCCGTTTATTTGAGATAAAAAAGGGTCATTCCCGGCAGGTGGTAAGGGACCGAGACCTGGAGGTACCGGTCAGCTACCTGAGACTACCGCACCCGTCTGGTCAAGTTGGTGTGGAGTTCTCCTGTCTGGGGGAAAGTGCGGAGGAAGTCCGACTTGCCACCGCGGCTGCCGATCTGGTAATTTATACCGACGGCAGCCGCATAGAGGATAAGGTGGGTGCGGCGTTCTGAGTCAAGCGGGGCGCCGTAGAGTCATACACAAAGAAACTCAAGTTGGGCAACTTCTGCACCGTATACCAGGCAGAGCTGCTGGCTCTAGCTGAGGCAACAGGGCACGCGGCCGATGAGTCAGCGCAAGTCTGCGCCGTATTGAGCGACTCGCGGTCCGCCCTCGAAACTGTCGCAAGATCGGACACCCTCCATCCCTCAGCGGTAAGAGTAAAAGAGAATTGTATGAAAGCAAGAGAAAATGGCAAGAGCGTTAGTTTCTATTGGGTGAAAGCGCACGCGGGGACGGAGGGGAATGAGAGGGCGGACCAATTGGCCAAGGACGCGGCCCTGAAGAGTAAAAGAAGACCTGAATATGAGAGATGTCCCATTTTATTCATCAAGCAACAGCTGAGATTGGAGTCGCTCGACGAATGGAACAGGAGGTATATGGAAGGAACGACGGCTTCAGTGACGAGGATATTTTTCCCGGACGCCATTTCAGCCTACCGCGTGCTCCGCAGTATCGAGGTGGACGCGGTCTTGTTGAAATTATATACAAATAATCATTAATTAATATACATATACCGCCATCTATTGAAACATAGATTGTATAGTGTTCCTACCGTCATTGTTATAAAGTGAAATGTAGGTATGTTTCTGAACGTAAATAAAAAGTTAGTTCTGTTCGAATCTCACAACCGGCGTTTTATTATAGGTTATGCGCCCAGTCGAGTTATAAAATAAAGTGTTTTTCTGGCGAAAAGACTTGCACAAGCGTGCCGATTAGTCTACGCAGATTGAGAACTATACGTTTTGTGAACTGTGAGTTGTGATATATAGTTAAAAATTAAAAATGGCAAATAGCTATATCGTGAGCGTGCCTAAGCTGAAAGGTCGGGAGAACTACACAGAGTGGGCTTTCGCAGCGGAGAATTTTCTCGTGTTGGAGGGAACTTTTGATTACATCAAAGTTACTAAACCCGAAGAAGGCGCAGCCGACTTAAAAACTAAGGCGAAACTGATTTTAACTATTGATCCATCTCTTTATGTACATATAAAAGAATCTAAGACTACTAAAGAGTTATGGGAGAAACTCAAAAATTTGTTTGATGATTCGGGTTTCACCAGAAGTTCAAAGTCAAAATTGAAGGTTATAAAATGCTACAAGTGCAAACAAACAGGACATTATCGCAATCAATGCACCAGTTCCGATAAAGATTCAGAAAATAACAAGTCTTGTGAACGTAAACAATCAAACGCATTTAGTGCTGTGTTTTTAAATGGTGCTTTCTCCAAAAATGACTGGTATATTGACTCCGGAGCGAGTGCACATTTAACCGCCAATGAACACTGGCTCACAAATGTTTCTGTTGAGCATTCGATCAAAGAAATTATGGTCGCGAATAAAGAAAAGGTGTCGGTGAAATGTTCTGGTGACGTATCGATAACAACTTTAACAGATAACTGCGCGTATGATATAGTTGTTGAAGGTGTATTGTGTGTTCCTAGTTTGACCACTAACCTAATTTCTGTGAGTCAACTAATTGTTAAAGGCAATGGAGTACTGTTTAACAACAGTGGCTGTGAGATTTACAATAAATGTGGTGAATTAGTTGGTACTGCTACATTAATAAATGGTGTCTACAAGCTAAGAATGCCTGAAGTATTGATGGCAGCTGTGATGAACTCGAGCGATATTTGGCATCGCAGGCTTGGCCATGTCAATAGCAACTATCTAAATAGAATGGAGAGAGCAGTGGAAGGAATCACACTAGATAAAAAGGCAAATATTTCAAAATTGTCTTGTACGGTGTGTTGTGAAGGTAAGCAAAGCCGCTTACCTTTTCCGCAGAATGGCTATAGAAGTAAAGAACTTCTGCATACTGTTCATACAGATGTATGTGGACCGTTCAATGCTTCGATTGGAGGATCCAAATATTTTATATTATTTGTTGACGATTATAGCCGCATGACATACATCTATTTTATGGAAAATAAAAGTGAAGCTTTTAGTTGTTTTAAAAGATATAAAGTTCTTGTAGAAAACCAACTTAACAAGAAAATTAAAATTTTAAGAAGCGATAATGGTAGAGAATTCTGTAATAAAGAATTTGATGATCATCTCAAGAATTCTGGAATAATTCATCAAAGAAGTAATCCATACACGCCCGAACAGAATGGCTTGGCAGAGCGCTTTAATCGTACTGTAGTAGAGAAAGCTAGATGTTTATTATTTGATGCTGAACTTGATGAACAATTTTGGGCTGAAGCATCTAACACTGCAGTCTATTTACAAAACAGGACTGTGTCATCAACTCTAAATGGGAAGACTCCATTCGAGTTATGGACACAAGAAAAGCCAGACATTAGCCATTTGAGAGTTTTTGGGAGCATTGTGATGATACATATTCCTAAGGAAAAAATAATGAAATGGGATAAAAAGGCTGAAAGAGGAATTCTTGTAGGATATCCAGATGATGTGAAAGGATACCGCGTTTACAATCTGAAAACTAAGCAGATTACAACCAGCAGAGATGTCATCATTGTTGAAAAACCACTAGTAGCTGATGAAGTTTCTGTTCCAATCCAAGAAATACCTGCAGACTCCTTAGAGGTATATGAAGATTCAGTGGGGGTTTTTTCAGATTGCTCTGAAAATGAAGATATCCTTGATGAGACATATGTACCAGAAGAGGACTCTTCAGATAGCTCTATGGAAAGTATTGTAAGTGTCGGTAGAAGAGATGTTGCATGTAGGCAGAGACGACAACCTGACAGGTATGGGCTTTCTAATGCTTGCATCGGTCATAATATAGAAGATAATAGTGAAATTTCGCTTGATGAGGCTCTAAAAGGACCTGAAAAAGAGCAATGGTTAGAGGCTGTTCGTGATGAGTTACAATGCTTTGATAGTAACAATGCGTGGGAACTTGTTGATATGCCTAGAGACAAAACCATAGTGCAATGTAGATGGGTTTTGCGTAAGAAGTGTGACAGTGAGAACAATGTAAGATATCGTGCCAGGCTAGTTGCCAAGGGTTTTTCTCAAAAGTATGGGGTAGATTACACAGAGACATTTTCACCTGTTGTTAGACATACTACCCTACGACTATTGTTTTCATTGTCAGTACTATTGGAACTTCATGTTACACATCTTTTTTTTTTTATTAATTCTAATTTGTATCGCTGGTGTTTTTTTTTTTATAGTATTTATCTTTCGCTTTAACTAAACGCAGACAGTTGGGAGAGGGTTGCCGCTATTTGATACGGATCTTTCTTCTCCCAGCTGCGAGGCACGACAGCGTTTTATATTATTATTATTATTTTTTTTTTTTTTTACACAAAATACAGCTAAAATTTATACATATTAACGATACAATTTGGAATACACAATTATATATTAGTTGCTACATTATTTTATTTAAGTCGCTGCCCAAGCGCTACAGACCGTTAAATGCCTTGAGATTTAGGACAATGTGCCGGGCCAACTCATCAAAAGATTCTGCTGTAGATTTTTTCTTGAGAAGGTCCGGTAAGCTGAACGGAGATATATTAAGGTTTTCACATAAGGTCACGTGGTTATGTCTTTTGGATGCGAATCGGGAGCAGTGTCTGAGTAAGTGATCAAAAGTCTGTACTGTGGAGTCGTCACATGGGCAAGTCTCATTATCGATTATTTTAAAACGGTGCAGGTACTGCTTGCAGTACCCGTGCCCGCTTAGTAGTTGTGTCAGATGGAAGGATGTCTTGATGAGTTTTCGCAGTTTGTTTATGTCGGTGAGTTTCGAAAGGAGTCCTATGGTATGTCGACCCTGTGCCGAGCTCTCGTATCTAGCCTGCCAAATGCGGTTGTGTTCCGCGCGGATTGCGCTCTTCACGAAACTCATTGGGAAGTAGACATAAGCCGGTGTAGAGTGCATTGCGGCAGCACTCTTTGCTGCCAAGTCGGCTTCCTCGTTACCGACGACGCCTGTGTGGCTTTTGACCCATGTAAAGTGTAATGTAGCTGGCGCGCGTGCGTGTATCTGATTGTGAATTTGTGTGACGATGGGGTGGGTGTTGCTTCTATTCTGCAGCGCGGCGATGGAAGATTGTGAGTCCGTGTGAATAATTGTGTATGTGTTCTGGTATGTTGAACAGGCCCACGAGCAGGCTTTCGAAATGGCGAGAAGCTCAGCTTGAAAGACCGAGCAAAACGAGTGAAGTTTGTATTTTTTGGAAGCAGTCTGGTGGCCTTCCATGAAAGCAACGAATGCCGCTCCTACGGAGGAGTCCTCCAGCTTGCTCCCATCAGTGTAAATATTCAAAGCATGGGGATAGGGTGCTGTGTAATTACGACCTCTAGAGGGGGAAAGGACAGAAATGGATACTCTGGTAGCGGGGTGCAATAATTTGTGTGGTGGTGTAGGGCGTTCTAGAGCTGTATCAGAAGGTAAAAGATGAGAGGCGCCGGTGAGTTTTGTGAGTTCCAGTGCCTGTACCTCCCGAACTTTGAGGTCGAGTGGGGTGAGTTCTGCAAGTGCTAGAGCGGCTGTGGTGGATATGGTCTTGAACGCCCGTGTGATCCTGATGGCAAAGCCTCGTTGCATACTTAACAACCGCCTTATTATCCCTTTTTTTAGAGCCGCTTGCCCCCATATACCAGCAGCATATGTCATAATTGGCTCAATGATACTGATGTAGATTGTCCGGATGTTCTCGGGATGTGCCCCCCATGTTGGTCTACAGAAAAGACTAAGTCTATTAAATATGCGCGAGGCTTTTTTGATAGTGTGCTGAACATGTTTATTAAAGAGTAATTTCTCGTCAATGATGACTCCCAGAAGTTTGAACTCGTGTATAAACGGAAGGCAGTATTGGCCCATTCTTATTGAGCATTTTTTGGCTGTGGGTGTGAATGCAATAACTTGTGTTTTTTCGGGGCCAAAGGTCAGTTTAACACTTTCACCCCACTCAATAATTTTACCAAGCGCGGAGTTGGTTAAATCTTGGAGGTCTTCAGCGCGAATGTGGTGTGTAATGAGCAAGACGTCGTCGGCGAACGCTTGTAAATGGCACCCATCAGGCAGGTCTATTTCGAGAAGCTCGACTAGGATAATGTTCCACATAATTGGGCCACATGCCGAACCCTGAACGCAGCCCTTAGTTAGCTTCTTAGTGACTCGTTCTCCGGCGTAATCTAAAACCACTTCTCTGTCTTGAACATAGTTTTCAAAAATTGAAAAATGTTTCGAGGGCAACCGATTCGCCTGAGGCCCTCGAATAGAGCTGGCCACCAGGCGTTGTTAAATGCTGCCTTGATGTCAAGGGAGACGGCGATGACGGCCTCTCTAGCTCGTTTGGCCGAGCGAACGACATCGAGAGCCTAGGAGATCGCCATGGTTGTGTTGGTTTGCTCCTTGAAACCAAATTGGTGACCGTTGAGCTTGCCTGCGACCGTGGCTACAAAAGTCACCCTTTTGATCAGGAGCTTTTCTAACAGCTTTCCGAAAACAGGGATGAGGCCAATTGGTCTGTGAGAATCGAGGGTACTGTAATCAGATTTACCAGGCTTCGGTATGATCTTGACATATGCCTGCTTCCACTGTCGGGGAAAGTGATGCAATTTTAAACATCTATTTAATAAATCTGTTATTAGCTGTGGGTAAGCCTGTGTAAATTGTGTGCATATGTCTGAAGTGAGGCCATCCATACCTGGTGCCTTTTTTGCATTCATAAGTTTTAGTAGCTCCAGTACCTCTTCCACTGCGAAAGGAGGTTCGTCAGGGGCCTCAGAGGTATCCTGTCTGTGACGGCGAAGATGCCTGTGTCGGGCTGAAAAGTCTGGAGAATCGTCGGGATAGAAATGATTTAAGAGAGCTGTAGCGCTTTGTTGGGCGTCATGTGTGTGCCCTGTGTCTATCTTTAAAGTGGTAGGAGGTTGTCGCCGAGTCGAGTGTTTAAGGAGGCGATTAGTCACTGACCATACATTCTCCTTATCTTGTCGGTTGCAGAATGTGCGGAAATCGGCCGTCGAAGTCTCTCTAAGCTTTCGAGCGTATTCAGCGCGCTTAAAGATTAGATCCTCGCATAATCGGTCGAATATCGTGTCTGAAGGCGCGCGGTGTCGTTTAGCGGCATGTAATCGGCGGTGTAGATGAACTACTTCAGATTTAAGTCGCTCCAGGTCTGTTGTCCACCAAGGAGGTTTGGAGCGCGTCCCAGCACCCCTGGATGGCATAGAAACTTTACACGCCGCGTGTATGGTGTCAGTGATTTGGTCTATAAAGACGTCTAAGTCGCCCGCGTTCAAATCGACTATTTTTGTGTCTAGTAAGTTAGAGTTCGTCATGATAGTGTGGAGTTCAGTCTTGAAACTTGCCCAGTTAGCTTTTTCGCTTTTATATTTGAATGTGGACGTGATGTTTCCCGTTTGGGAGGTTATGTCGTGGCGTGTACTAATCGAGAAGTCTATAGCGTTATGTTGTGAGATTGGGCATGCTTCTAGATTGACTCTCCAGTCACTAATATCGTTTATGGTCGATGCCGAAGCCAATGTTAAGTCGATTATAGAGGACCGCGGCCGTCCGTGAGCGGTGCTTTCGAACGTTGGGATATCGTTTACGTTGCAAAAGAAGAAGTCGTGTCCGTGTGCAATGTCAGTAATCATGTGTCCGCGAGCGTTCGCTCTCGCGCTGCCCCATATGGGATGCCATCCGTTAAAGTCGCCCCCAATGACGCAACGAGATTCTCCGATGCTGCCGAGAAAGAAGTCTAAGCGGTCCAGTGTCCCTAAGTCGTCTTGGCCTGGTTCGACGTAAGCTGACGCGACGTAGAGTTTTGTTGGTCCGCAATCGAGTCTCACGACCGCTAAGTTGCCTGTCGAGTACTGTGTCAGTCCTAAAGGATTAGGACACCGCGTTCCGTCCTTTATGAATATGCATGCTTTGACTCTGCCTGTAGGAGTAGGGAATTGGAAGATTTTTATGCCTGGAATGTTATTAACAAAGTTAGCTGAGCCTACATATGGCTCGGACACTAAAGCAATGGAATACTCGCCGGCCACAAAGTAGCGAGTGAATTCCAGGAGCGCTCCTTTACAGCGGTCTAAGTTGCATTGGATTACTTTGATAGAGGTGCGTTTATCCATAATCGATCCTGGTAGTCACTCGTCTCTTCACGATAGTAACTATTGGACAGGATGGGGAAGTGGCCTTATGTGCAATGCAGTCCGCGGTGTTAAACTTAATTTTACGAGCGGCACAGTTGTAACACTTGGGTGCGCTTTCCTCATGCGGACACTCTGTCTCAATATGCGAGCAGTCCGAGCAATGCGCACAGCGCTTTGCTCCACCTGTACATTGAGCCTTAAGGTGCCCGAACTGTAAGCACGCGTGGCACTGGATAAATGGAGAGAAGTCGTCGCAGTGGACCCTCTGGTGATCCACTCGGACTCTCCCCATTACCTTAAAAATTCGCCACAGCCCGGGACTGAGAACGAATACTGCGTTATACAGTTTACAGTTACGGTTGTTACGCTTAAATTTAAAACTAATGTCAGCATCCGTATAAGCCTTCATTACTGGATTTTGATGCAACAATATGGACGTTAATTCACCACTTGGAGTGTCTATAGATATACCTTTAAGGATGCACATGGGTCTGAGTTTCTGTGTCTTCTCCGCTGTCACTTGCGACGCGCCAGATTTTGTAAGACGCTGTAAGGCGTCTTCGCAGTCTCGGGCAGTGTCGAACTCTACACGCAGTTTGTTGTTCGATAGTGGAACAACCTTAGTAGGAGCATAGTTCGATTGTCGAAAAGAAATACTTTTTCGGAAAGCCTCGACTGCCGCCTGCTTGGTGCTGGCTAGCGTCTTCGAAGCCACGATGATGGCTGGGCGCGGTGTCGGTGGAGGTGCGGGTTTGTTGGATGCGGGCGTCATACCTGTATTCGCCGGAAGCCTGGCCATTGCCGCGTAGGATGGCGCGGTAGAAACCGGGGCAATGACCGCGGCTGAGGTCGAGGTTGTGTGCACGGCGCGAGTAGTCTTTTTTTATTTTCGCCATTTCTTCCCGCACGCAGGCGAGAAGCTCCTGGCGCAAACTATCGCCTCCGTTGCCTGAGTGCATATCAGCAGAGGCGGCGCGGCTCCCGGACGCCTCAGCCACGCGGCCGTAGGCGGCCATAGCTCGGCGACTCTCCTCAGCGGCGAGGACAATGAGCCTTTTATTCGCTGCCGTTACATGTTTTCCCTCGCTGACGGCTACTACGATAGTTGTAGACAGCGTGTTTATTACCGCGGTCAGGGAAGCTAGGTCGGAGACTTGATCCGCTGTAGCCTGCAGCACGTGCGCCGTTGGAGGCGCACACGCAGTGGTTGGCGTCTCCGGAGCGGTGCGCTCTGCGGGCGATGCCGCTGGCGCACCGGCGGCCGGGCTTGCCTGGCTCATGTCGCGCTATATAAATGGCCTGGTGAATTTTTAATATCCACCGGGGTTTCGGCTATAGTAGCTACCTTACGTTTTCATATTGAACAGATGAGGCAATTACAGAATAGAAAAAAAAATAATTAAAAAAATTTTGGGTCGCGACGCAAACCACTTGACAAATGCAATCCACACCGTCGCCGAGCGGGCGCCGTCGTCCGCAGAGTCCCGACGAAATATATAACAAAACACTTGTAACTTCAGTTTAAATGAACAATGTCCGTGTTAGGCAGTTTTTCGACTATAACAGGTTCAATTATGCACTGATTTTAATAGTTAGTTCGCAATGGCACTGTTAATATTTTTGCGCGTCTTTTGATGTATAATGCATCGGGATCGGAGCACTTTTTTTCGCAACTACGATTTTTCGTACGCGGAGCCGCTCGAAAGCGTGACGTTCGGTTCGGATGTCGCACTGCACACTGTTACACATCTAGATGTATTAAAAAAAAAAAAAAAAACTGCATTTCTCAATGGTGATTTGGAGGAAACTATTTATATGCAAAAACCAGATTATTATGATGTTGCTGGTAGCTCTAATAAAATATTAACATTAAATAAGGCCATCTATGGTCTGAAACAGGCTTCAAGGGCCTGGAATAAGAAGGTAGACAGTCATTGTTAAAAATAGGTTATTGTAAATGAAAGTTGGAACCATGCATGTATATAAAAAATGTTGATAATTTTAAGACTATTGTTACAGTATATGTCGATGACTTTTATTTTTTATATTCTCAAATTGTAAGAGAGAAACTGAAGAACTTAAGAATGTATTGTCAAATCAATTTCAAATTAAAGATTTAGGTCAAGTAAAACAATGTTTGGGAATGAACGTTAATTTTGACAAATTAAATAAGTCAGTAACTTTAAGTCAAGAGAATTATATTAATACTTTGTTAAGAAAGTTTAATATGACGGATTGTAAGGCTGTTGATACACCTATGGAGAGTAAATTAAGTGTGAAAGACAAAATATTAATAACCAAGTACCTTATCAACAGCTCATAGGGAGCTTGATGTATCTATCTGTTTTAACTAGACCAGACATAACTTATGCGGTTAGCTATTTAAGTCAATTTAATCATTGTTACACTAGTGAGCATTGGGGTTATGCTAAAAGGGTTTTAAAATATTTAAAAGGGACTATAAACTATGGTATAAAATATTGTGCAAATGGAAGTTCTGAGATAAAAGGTTTTGTTGATGCTGATTGGGCAAACAATCTTTTGGATAGACGGTCTTATACCGGGTTTTGTTTTGTACTTGCCAATGGTATAATATCTTGGCAATGCAAGAAACAGAAAACTGTGGCTCTATCAAGTTGTGAAGCTGAGTACATGGCTATCTCAGAGTCTTGTAAAGAAGCCATTTATTTGCGGGCTTTACAGTTTGAAATAACAAATAAAATGTATAGTTTGTGTTTATACAATGACAATCAGAGTGCATAGAAGCTGTCAATAAATCCTGTGTTTCATAATAGGTCTAAACACATTGACGTGAAATATCACTTTACTAGAGAATGTGTTTCCAATAATATTATTCAATTAAAATATTTGTCGACAGCTGATACGCCTGCTGATATGCTCACAAAGAGTTTGTGTTCTAAAAAGCATCACACTTTTATGAATGTATTAGGTGTAGTTGTAATATAGATAGTTCAGTTAACATATTGTCATTATGTGATTATTTGATATAGTGGGGGTGTTGAAATTATATACAAATAATCATTAATTAATATACATATACCGCCATCTATTGGAACATAGATTGTATAGTGTTCCTACCGTCATTGTTATAAAGTGAAATGTAGGTATGTTTCTGAACGTAAATAAAATGTTAGTTCTGTTCGAATCTCACAACCGGCGTTTTATTATAATTTTTTATTAGAAGAAATCAAAAATCGATATAAAGACGAATGTGTTAATCGACCAGCGGAAAAATCTCCACCTTGCATTATCTTGATACGGCATAGATTTAAAAATTTAAAAAATAGGTTACGTCTCTCATATCAATTAAGGAAGAAAAAAAAACTTTCTTAGAAAAACCTGAAGCGAAAATCAACATCAGGTGTTTCGTTTATACTGCTTGAAATTTGAAGTTGTCTTTTTAATATTTTTTTATTTAAAGCAATAAAAAATCGAAATTAAGACGAAAGTAATAATCGACCAGCGGCAAAATCTCCACCTAGCGTTACACTGATACGGCATAGATTTAAAAATTTAAAAGTTAGGTTACGTCTCTAATATCACTTTCAGAAGGAAAATGAGATATTCTTAGGAAATCTTGAAGCGAAAATCAACATCAGGTGTTTCGTTTTACTGCTTGAAATTTGAAGTTGTCGTTTTAATTATTTTTGTATTAAGAGCAATCAAAATGAAAACTAAGACAAATGTATTAATCGGCCAGCGGAAAAATGTCCACCTAGCATTATCTTGACACGGCATAGATTTAAAAATTTACTAGTTAGGTTTCGTCTCTAATATCACTTTCAGAAGGAAAATGAGATATTCTTAGGAAATCTTGAAGCGAAAATCAACATCAGGTGTTTCGTTTATACTGCTTGAAATTTGAAGTTGTCTTTTTATATTTTTTTATTAGAAGCAATCAAAAATCGATAAAAAGACGAATGTATTAATCGACCAGCGGAAAAATCTCCACCTAGCGATACACTGATACGATATAGATTTAAAAAATTAAAAGTAACGTTACGTCTCTGATATCAATTTCAAGAGTAAATTAAGACATTCTTAGAAAATTTTTAAGCGCAAATCAACATCAGGTGTTTCGTATATACTGCTTAAAATTTGAAGTTGTCTTTTTAATATTTTTTTACTAAAAGCAATCAAAAATGAAATTTAAGATGAATGTGTTAATCGACCAGCGGAAAATCTCCACCTAGCGTTACATTGATACGGCATAGATTTAAAAATTTAAAAGTTTGGTTACGTCTCTAATATCAATTTCAGGAGTAAATTAAGACTTTCTTAGAAAATCTTGAAGCGCAAAACAACATCAGGTGTTTCGTATATACTGCTTGAAATATGAAGTTGTCATTTCAATATTTTTTATTAAAAGCAATCAAAACTGAAAACTAAGACGAATGTATTAATCGACCAGCGGAAAATTCTCCACCTAGCGTTACACTGATACGGCATAGATTTAAAAATTTAAAAGTTAGGTTACGTCTCTAATATCACTTTCAGAAGGAAAATGAGATATTCTTAGGAAATCTTGAAGCGAAAATCAACATCAGGTGTTTCGTTTTACTGCTTGAAATTTGAAGTTGTCGTTTTAATTATTTTTGTATTAAGAGCAATCAAAATGAAAACTAAGACAAATGTATTAATCGGCCAGCGGAAAAATGTCCACCTAGCATTATCTTGACACGGCATAGATTTAAAAATTTACTAGTTAGGTTTCGTCTCTAATATCACTTTCAGAAGGAAAATGAGATATTCTTAGGAAATCTTGAAGCGAAAATCAACATCAGGTGTTTCGTTTATACTGCTTGAAATTTGAAGTTGTCTTTTTATATTTTTTTATTAGAAGCAATCAAAAATCGATAAAAAGACGAATGTATTAATCGACCAGCGGAAAAATCTCCACCTAGCGATACACTGATACGATATAGATTTAAAAAATTAAAAGTAACGTTACGTCTCTGATATCAATTTCAAGAGTAAATTAAGACATTCTTAGAAAATTTTTAAGCGCAAATCAACATCAGGTGTTTCGTATATACTGCTTAAAATTTGAAGTTGTCTTTTTAATATTTTTTTACTAAAAGCAATCAAAAATGAAATTTAAGATGAATGTGTTAATCGACCAGCGGAAAATCTCCACCTAGCGTTACATTGATACGGCATAGATTTAAAAATTTAAAAGTTTGGTTACGTCTCTAATATCAATTTCAGGAGTAAATTAAGACTTTCTTAGAAAATCTTGAAGCGCAAAACAACATCAGGTGTTTCGTATATACTGCTTGAAATATGAAGTTGTCATTTCAATATTTTTTATTAAAAGCAATCAAAACTGAAAACTAAGACGAATGTATTAATCGACCAGCGGAAAATTCTCCACCTAGCGTTACACTGATACGGCATAGATTTAAAAATTTAAAAGTTAGGTTACGTCTCTAATATCACTTTCAGAAGGAAAATGAGATATTCTTAGGAAATCTTGAAGCGAAAATCAACATCAGGTGTTTCGTTTTACTGCTTGAAATTTGAAGTTGTCGTTTTAATTATTTTTGTATTAAGAGCAATCAAAATGAAAACTAAGACAAATGTATTAATCGGCCAGCGGAAAAATGTCCACCTAGCATTATCTTGACACGGCATAGATTTAAAAATTTACTAGTTAGGTTTCGTCTCTAATATCACTTTCAGAAGGAAAATGAGATATTCTTAGGAAATCTTGAAGCGAAAATCAACATCAGGTGTTTCGTTTATACTGCTTGAAATTTGAAGTTGTCTTTTTATATTTTTTTATTAGAAGCAATCAAAAATCGATAAAAAGACGAATGTATTAATCGACCAGCGGAAAAATCTCCACCTAGCGATACACTGATACGATATAGATTTAAAAAATTAAAAGTAACGTTACGTCTCTAATATCAATTTCAAGAGTAAATTAAGACATTCTTAGAAAATTTTTAAGCGCAAATCAACATCAGGTGTTTCGTATATACTGCTTAAAATTTGAAGTTGTCTTTTTAATATTTTTTTACTAAAAGCAATCAAAAATGAAATTTAAGATGAATGTGTTAATCGACCAGCGGAAAATCTCCACCTAGCGTTACATTGATACGGCATAGATTTAAAAATTTAAAAGTTTGGTTACGTCTCTAATATCAATTTCAGGAGTAAATTAAGACTTTCTTAGAAAATCTTGAAGCGCAAAACAACATCAGGTGTTTCGTATATACTGCTTGAAATATGAAGTTGTCATTTCAATATTTTTTATTAAAAGCAATCAAAACTGAAAACTAAGACGAATGTATTAATCGACCAGCGGAAAATTCTCCACCTAGCGTTACACTGATACGGCATAGATTTAAAAATTTAAAAGTTAGGTTACGTCTCTAATATCACTTTCAGAAGGAAAATGAGATATTCTTAGGAAATCTTGAAGCGAAAATCAACATCAGGTGTTTCGTTTTACTGCTTGAAATTTGAAGTTGTCGTTTTAATTATTTTTGTATTAAGAGCAATCAAAATGAAAACTAAGACGAATTTATTAATCGACCAGCGGAAAAATCTCCACCTAGCGTTACATTGATACGGCATAGATTTAACAATTTAAAAGTTAGGATACGTCTCTAATATCAATTTAAGAAGGTAAATGAGAATTTCTTAGAAAATCTTGAAGCGAAAATCAACATTAGGTGTTTCGTTTATACTGCTTGAAATGTGAAGTTGTCTCTTTAATATTTTTTATTAAAAGCAATCAAAACTGAAAACTAAAACGAATGTATTAATCGACCAGCGGAAAAATCTCCAACTAGCGTTACATTGGTACGGCATAGATTTAATAATTTAAAAGTTAGGTTACGTCTCTAATATCAATTTAGGAAGATAAATGAGAATTTCTTAGAAAATCTTGAAGCGAAAATCAACATTAGGTGTTTCGTTTATACTGCTTGAAATTTGAAGTTGTCTATTTAATATTTTTTATTAAAAGCAATCAAATCTGAAAACTAAGACGAATTTATTAATCGACCAGCGGAAAAATCTCCACCTAGCGTTACATTGATACGGCATAGATTTAACAATTTAAAAGTTAGGATACGTCTCTAATATCAATTTAAGAAGGTAAATGAGAATTTCTTAGAAAATCTTGAAGCGAAAATCAACATTAGGTGTTTCGTTTATACTGCTTGAAATGTGAAGTTGTCTCTTTAATATTTTTTATTAAAAGCAATCAAAACTGAAAACTAAGACGAATGTATTAATCGACCAGCGAAAAATCTCCACCTAGCGTTACTTTGATACGGCATAGATTTAAAAATTTAAAAGTTAGGTTACTTCACTAATATCAATTTCAGAAGAAAAATGAGACATTCTTAGGAAATCTTGAAGCGCAAAACAACATCAGGTGTTTCATTTTAACTGCTTGAAATATGAAGTTGTCTTTTTAATATTTTTTATTGAAAGCAATCAAAACTGAAAACTAAAACGAATGTATTAATCGACCAGCGGAAAAATCTCCAACTAGCGTTACATTGGTACGGCATAGATTTAATAATTTAAAAGTTAGGTTACGTCTCTAATATCAATTTAGGAAGATAAATGAGAATTTCTTAGAAAATCTTGAAGCGAAAATCAACATTAGGTGTTTCGTTTATACTGCTTGAAATTTGAAGTTGTCTTTTTAATACTTTTTATTAAAAGCAATCAAAAATGAAAACTAAGACGAATGTATTAATCGACCAGCGGAAAAATCTCCACCTAGCGTTACATTGGTACGGCATAGATTTAATAATTTAAAAGTTAGGTTACGTCTCTAATATCAATTTCAGAAGAAAATTGAGACATCCTTAGGAAATCTTGAACCGAAAATCAACATCAGGTGTTTCGTTTATACTGCTGGGTATTTGAAGTTGTCTTTTTAATATTTTTTTATTAAAAGCAATCAAAAATGAAAACTAAGACGAATGTATTAATCGACCAGCGGAGAAATCTCCACCTAGCGTTACACTGATACGGCATAGATTTAAAAATTTAAAAGTTAGGATACGTCTCTAATATCAATTTCAGAAGAAAAATGAGACTTTCTTATTTTTTATTTTATTTATTTAACAGTTTATTGTACACAATAAAAACACTAAAGTAACAATACAAATATAACTGACACAACAGGCACTACTTATTTATAACCAGAAATTTCGTTCAGTAGGCCTACGGAAGGAGATTCATAAAAAGTAAGGCAGACACAACGTGCACAATAATTAAATTGAAATGTTTACAATTGATACGACTTTTGACCATAATTACATACTTAACATGAACATAAATGTATACTTACATAATATATATTTACATAAATAAGCATAATAAATAATATATATACATAATATAAGCATAAATACTTATATAACATATGTAACTAAAAATATTATATATACTAGACAACTAGCGATAAATAGTGCTCTTTGACTCGCTTTTTAAATACAGGTAATGATGGACAATCACGTACTTCGTAGGGGAGAGCGTTCCATAATCTTGCGGCATGGACAGTGAAGGAATAGGAAAAGAAATCAGAGTGATGGGTGGGGATAGCCAGTGACGTCCTTACGTTCGAACGACAAGGTTTGTCCTGGGCCCGGGAGAAGTGGAAGAGGTTACGGAGATAAGAAAGAGCAGAGGGATTGTATAGGATGTTATAGAGAGTAGAAAGAACATGAGCGTTCCTGCGGTGACGAATTGGAAGCCACTGGAGTTGCGATCGGAACTGGGAAATATGATCGTACTTACGTTAACCGAAAATAAATCTAATACATACATTTTGGAGACGCTTTAGTTTGTTTAGAAGCTCCTCAGTCCAGGTAGCACTCGTCAGCGTAGTCAAGAATGGGGAAAAGGAGAGTCTGTACGAGGGAGATCTTGGTTTTCAGAGGTAAAAAGTTCTGCAGACATTTGAGCGAGTGAAGTGAAAAATGTAATTTTTTGCTGACCTTATTGACGTGCGGGAGCCAAGATAAATTGGAATCGATGATTACCCCAAGATTCTTTGCAGATTTGCTAAAAGGTATAATAACGCCATCGTAAAGCAATGGACGGATAGCAGTGACAGCGCCAAGACGCTTATACATATATGCGCTCCCAATAAGTAAAGCCTGTGACTTTTTCGGGTTTACTACTAGTCCGAATGACTTAGCCCAAGTAGAGATCCGCTCCAGATCGGCATTGATAAGAGCAATAGCATCATCAAGATCAGAGATTTTAAAATGCCGATAGATCTGCAAGTCGTCTGCATAAAGATGGAAGTTAGACAAAATTACAGTGGTGACTGTGTTTATAAAAACGGAAAACAGGAGTGGTGACAGTACACCACCCTGCGGCACACCCGCACCGAGATCGCACCAGTCTGAGGAGACATCATCAGAGTGGATCCGCTGAGAACGACCACGAAGGTAAGACTCAAACCACGCCAAAGCAAGAGGAGAGACGTTAAGAGAGCGAAGAATAGCGAGAAGGACATCAAAGTCTACAGAATTGAAAGCGCTGCTAAAGTCGAGTAGTGTTAATATCGTCAGAGACTTGTCCTCCATTGCAAGACGTATATTATCTGTGACCTTTAGCAGCGCTGTCACAGTACTGTGACCTGACCGGAAACCTGACTGGAAGGGAGAAAGTAGACTATTTGATGTAAGATAAGAAGACAGCTGATTGTGGACAATGTGTTCGAGGACTTTGGAAAGGTAAGGCAATAAAGATATGGGACGAAAATTGGAAAAGGACGTAGGATTGGAGACTTTTGGAAGAGGAATAATATTTGCACGCTTCCAGGCTGATGGAAAACAACTATTTACTAAGGAGTAATTAAAGATGTGACAGAGAATGGGTAAGAGTTGTCGAAGTAGGAGAGAGATCATGCGGGAGGATATATCATCATTGCCCACGGCTGTAGAAGTGATAGCGAGAATATGCTTCTTAACGTCCTCCTCCGCAACAGTAGTTAATTGAAAAGAAGAGCAAAGAGGGCGTGGCTGGTCATTGAGATGCCCCAATGTGCGAGCTTTAACACTGGCATCTAAGGTCACAGGCACCGAGGAAAAGTGGACATTTAGTGCATTCAAATCCACAGAGCCACTAAAGGAATTTGAAGTCTTACCGATGCCTAGTGACCTCAGAAATGACCAAGTTTTTGCTGGGCTAGAGCCAACGATGGAATCATGTATATAGCGTCTTCTCGCATCCCTACACAGACGACTGCAGAAGTTTCTCCAATACTTGTAGCGACCGAGGTTTATGTCTGAAGGACATTTATTGTAGCGACGCTTGGCGCTGTCCCGTTTTAACATCGCATCCCTAATATCCTGCGTGATCCAAGGCGCAGGTGCATGTCTTAATCTAATTTTCTTGATTGGGGCATGAGCATCATAGAGCTGGTAAATGAGCCTCTGAAATTCTTGAACCTTCACGTCAATGTGGTCGGCATCAATAACAACACTCCAATCAATATGGACTGCATCACGTCTCAAAGCCTCCAGATCGATACCACTGAAATTACGCAAGAGTCGAAAGTTGGGTTTAGGTTTGGGAGTACGAGTTTTAAAAGAAAGGTAGACAAGATCATGGTACGAAAAGGGGGCAGGAAACTGGCCATGGATAGCAATTTTATCTAGGGAGGAAGTGATCATAAGATCTAGAAGGGAAGGAGTACAGTGGGGGGAATGATGGGTAGCGGAAAGCGGAAGTATATCCAAATTGACAGAGGACAAGAGAGACTGCAGTTTTTGAGTCCGTGCATCATTTTTAAGTAGACACGTATTAAAGTCGCCTAGCAAAAGAACGTGTTCATAATTAGGGCAGACATTACACAACAGGTTCTCGAGCGAGTTGAAATAATCAATATGCAGAGAAGGAGAATAGAACACAGCAAGTAAAATTTTCTTGTAGTTGAGAATTATCTCAATAAAAAGATGTTCAGCAGAAAAGGAGTACTTGCTTGGGGATACATCGATAACTGTGTGTGTAATATCCTCCCGAAGATAAATAGCGACATCGCCGCCTCCCTTGCCCGTCCGATCGTTGCGTATAAGAGTGAAATCAGGAAATAAGAATTGGGAAGAAAGGAGAGAGGGTTTCAAGAAAGATTCTGAGATAAGAACTGCATCCACGGGACTATTGCTAAAGGAAGCCACAAGATCAGGGTAGTGAGCAGGGATGCTCTGGGCATTAATGTGAACGACGTTGAAATTATTTGGAAATTTGGAAAATATAGTCTTCACCTGATCATGCACAGAGCAAGAAAGAGAACCATCACTATCAGAGTCAGCACTTAAAAAGTCGTCAGAAGATGAAGAGCAAGAAAAATACTGATTGTCGAAATCACGCAAGCTATCCATTTAAAAAAAAATATATATAGATCCTATTATATACTACAATATATAAAATAATAATACAAGAATAAATACAAGTTATACCTAACAATACACAAATCTAATTTACAATTTAACATCTTCACTTACCGCAAAGCGTACTGGAAGATTTAATTTACAGTACAGCAAGTGGACATAATAAAAGCGTGTTGAAAAAAAAAGAAATCCCAAATTAAAATCAGAAACAGACCATACGGTCAACAAACTATTGCCTATCGCATTCTTGAAATTATTTACTATGATAAATTCGACAATTGCAGAATGTCCCCAACAACAAGACGACAATGCCATAAAAAAAAAATATTTAAAAGTACTATTTTTACATTTATTTTACGATCTTGTGCGTGGACTTGTGCAATGACAAAACGTTGAATGTTCATTGACAAAAAAAAAAAAAAAAAGGAAAATGTCATATGTCAGTCACGTCAGTCAGTCAGGTCACGTCACAGCTGAAATTGTAAACAAACTTTAAAATACATTAAATAAAAAATTAAAAGTTACCTGCATTAAAATAGTATTAGATATTGGTAAAAATACAGAAATTTAGCGGTAGCTGTAACGATAATCCAACCAAGTGAAGAGGTGATGTTATATTACGAACGCGACATCGAAAGAGCTCACTTCCTTGTCCTTTTAGCAATTGATGCTGTTGAAGGCTTAGTCGAGGTGGTCTTGCATCTGGTAGTCGGCGCTTTATCAGTCCCAGGGTCCCGCAGTGGATCTTTGGGAGCCACCGGCAGCGGCGCAGCATTAATACTCGGAAATCGGGCGATCAAGGATTGCAACTGGATTGAAGTTTCAATCTTCGTATGGGTCTTATCGGGAAGGATGATGGCGATCTTCCCATCCACCGACCAGCAGTTTCTGACGCTGAAATGTTTGCGAGCGGCCATGAAAACTTCATGTCTGGTCTTTGTTAGAAACTCAGACACCACAATACCTGTGTCCTTGAGCGCCGTTTTAGAGTCCCAGACGATTTGGCGATGATCTAGATCTCGAAAGCGAACGAGGATTGGACGAGGCTTGTCAGTAGAGGTCCCCAACCGGTGGCAGGATTGCAAATCCGTAGAGGTAAAGTCTGACACTTTCATTTTGTCGGTTACCACTTTTACTACAACTTCACCAACCTTTTCTTCTTTTTTCTCAGCAACTCCATGGAATAGAAGAGTTTTCCTACGCAAGAAGGCTTCGTGGCGTTCCTGGCTCAAAGAAAGAGCTTCCATTTGGACACAAATCTTCCTGAACATCTGACACACAAAGCCCTTAAACTCCGCAAACTCACGGGCCAGTGAAGTCAGGTCCGGTGGTGACAGTGGGCTGCTGGGTGAAGTGGTTACCTTGTCAAGACGCTCTTCAAAACTGCTCATTCGAGCAAATAACTCAGTGATTCCCTCGTTTGATGAAAGTGATGGCAGTTCCATAGTGTGGTGGTTTCCGATAGTGAGAGGTGCACAGGAGAGTTGATTTTTATGTTTGCGGTAAGCGGTGATGAGTTATTTAATTAAATGCACATTGACATTTATTGAAAATTTATGTAATAACTATATAAAACAAATTAAATTGAGCAGTGGATCAAGTTGATGTTTACTGGGCGACGTCTACCCGCAAAAAAAAAAGCAAGTCTTAGTAAATCTTGAAGCAAAAATCTTCATCAGGTGTTTCGTTTTTACTGCTTGAAATTTGAAGTTGTCTTTATAATATTTTTTTATTAAAAGCAATCAAAAATGGAAATTAAGACGAATGTATTATTCGACCAGTGGAAAAATCTAAACCTAGCGTTACATTGATACGGCATAGTTTTAAAAATTTAAAAGTTAGGTTAAGTCACTAATATCAATTTTAGAACAAAAATTAGACATAATTAGGAAATCTTGAAGCGAAAATCAACATCAGGTGTTTCGTTTATATTGCTTGAAATTTGAAGGTGTCTTTTCAATATTTTTTTATTAAAAGCATTCAAAAATGAAAACTAATACGAATGTATTAATCGACCAGCGGAAAAATCTCCACCTAGCGTTACATTGATACTGCATAAATTTAAAAAAAAATTAAGTTACGTCTCTCATATCATTTTAGGAAGAAAAATAAGACTTTCTTAGAAAATCTTGAAGCGAAAATCAACATCAGGTATTTCGTTCACACTGCTTGCAATTTGAATTTGTCTTTTTAATTTTTTTTTATTAAAACCAATCAAAAATGAAAACTAAGACTATTGTATTAATCGACCAGCGGAAAAATCTCCACCTAGCGTTACACTGATACTGCATAGATTTACAAATTTAAGAGTTAGGTTACGTCTCTAATATCAATTTAGGAAGATAAATGAGACTTTCTTAGAAAATCTTGAAGCGAAAATCAACATCAAGTGTTTCGTATATGCTGTATGAGGTTAGATTTTTTATTGAAATAATTTTAGAGTAAAAAATTCATAAAAGAAAATTATGACGAATTTATTATCGGACTAGCGGAAACTTCTCCACACAGCGTTACATTGATTTAGCATTGATTTAAAAAATTAAAAATTAGGTTACGTCTCTCATATCAAATTCAGAAGAAAATGAGACTTTCTTAGAAAATCATGAAGCGAAAATTAACATCAGGTGTTTCGTTTATACTGCTTGAAATTTGAAGTTGTCTTTTTAATATTTTTTTATTAAAAGCAATAAAAACTGATATTTAAGACGAATGTATTAACCGACCAGCGGAAAAATCTCCATCTAGCGTTACATTGATACGGCATAGATTCAAAAATTTAAAAGTTAGGATACGTCTCAAAATTCAATTTTAGAAGAAAAATGTGACATTCATAGGAAATTTTGAAGCGAAAATCATCATCAGGTGTTTCGTTTATACTGTATGAGGTTAGATTTCTGCTTTAAATAATTTTGGAGTAAAAAAGTCATAAAAGAAAATTATGACGAATTTATTATCGGACTAGCGGAAACTATCCACACAGCGTTACATTGATACTGCATAGATTTAAAAAATAAAAAATTAGGTTACGTCTCTAATATTAATTTAGGAATATAATGAGACTTTCTTAGAAATTCTTGAAGCGAAAATCAACATCAGGTGTTTCGTATATACTGCTGAAAATTTGAAGTTGCCTTTTTAATATTTTTTTATAAAAAGCAATCAAAAATGAAAACTAAGACGAATGTATTAGACGACCAGCGGAAAATTCTCCACCTAGCGTTACATTGGTTCGGCATAGATTTAAAATTTTAAAAGATAGGTTACGTCTCTAATATTAATTTAGAAAGAAATGAGACTTTCTTAGAAAATCTTTAAGCGAAAATAAACATAAGGTGTTTCGTTTGTACTGCTGGAAATTTGAAGTTGTCTTTTTAATATTTTTTTATAAAAAGCAATCAAAACTAAAAACTAAGACGAATGTATTAGACGACCAGCGGAAAAATCTCCACCTAGCGTTACACTGATACGGCATAGATTTAAAAATTTAAAAGTTTGGTTACGTCTCTAATATCATTTTCAGGAGTAAATTAAGACTATCTTAGAAAATCTTGAAGCGCAAAACAACATCAGGTGTTTCGTTTATACAGCTTGGAGATCATTTTTGATAGCTTTTAATAAAAAAATATTAAAAATACAACTTCAAATTTCAAGCAGCATAAACGAAACACCTGATGTTGATTTTAGCTTCAAGATTTTCTAAGAAAGTCTCATTATCTTCCTAAATTAATATTAGAGACGTAACCTATCTTTTAAATTTTTAAATCTATGCCGAACCAATGTAACGCTAGGTGGAGAATTTTCCGCTGGTCATCTAATACAGTCGTCTTAGTTTTCATTTTTGATTGCTTTTAATAAAAAAATATTAAAAAGACAACTTCAAATTTCCAGCAGTACAAACGAAACACCTGATGTTTATTTTCGCTTCAAGATTTTCTAAGAAAGTCTCATTTTCTTCCTAAATTGATATTAGAGACGTAACCTAACTTTTAAATTTTTAAATCTATGCCGTATCAATGTAACGCTGTGTGGAGAAATTTCCGCTAGTCCGATAATATATTCGTCATAATGTTCTTTTATGACTTTTTTACTCCAAACTTATTTAAGTAAAAAATCTAACCTCATACAGTATGAACGAATAACCTAATGAAGATTTTCCCTTCAAGATTTTCTAAGAAAGTCTCATTTTCTTCCTAAATTGATATTAGAGACGTAACCTATCTTTTAAATTTTTAAATCTATGCCGTATCAACGTAACGCTAGGTGGAGATTTTTCCGCTAGTCCGATAATAAATTCGTCATAATTTTCTTTTATGACTTTTTTTTGTGACAGTATAAACGAAACACCTGATGAAGATATTCGCTTCAAGATTTTCTAAGAAAGTCACATTTTCTTCCTAAATTGATATTAGAGACGTAACCTAACTTTTAAATTATTAAATCTATGCCGTATCAATGTAGCGCTGGGTTGAGATTTTCCGCTGGTCGTTTAATACATTTGTCTTAGTTTTCATATTGATTGCTCTTAATACAAAAATAATTAAAAAGACATCTTCAAATTTCACGCAGTATAAACGAAACACCTGATGTTGATTTTCGCTTCAAAATTTCCTAATAATGTCTCATTTTTCTTCTGAAATTGATATAAGAGACGTAACCTAACTTTTAAATTTTTAAATCTCTGCCGTATCAATGTGACGCTAGGTGGAGATTTTTCCACTGGTCGATTAATACATTTGTCTTAGTTTTCATTCTAATTGCTCTTAATACAAAAATAATAAAAAGACAACTTCAAATTTCATGCAGTGTAAACGAAACCTCTGATGTTGATTTTCGCTTCAAGATTTTCTAAGAAAGTCACATTTTCTTCCTAAATTGATATTAGAGACGTAACCTAACTTTTAAATTATTAAATCTATGCCGTATCAATGTAGCGCTGGGTTGAGATTTTCCGCTGGTCGTTTAATACATTTGTCTTAGTTTTCATTCTGATTGCTCTTAATACAAAAATAATAAAAAGACAACTTCAAATTTCATGCAGTGTAAACGAAACCTCTGATGTTGATTTTCGCTTCAAGTTTCCCTAAGAATGTCTCATTTTTATTCCGAAATTGATATTAGAGACGTAACCAAACTTTTAAATTTTTAAATCTATGCCGTATCAATGTAACGCTAGGTAGAGATTTTTCCGCTGGTCGATTAATACATTCGTCTTTGTTTCCATTTTTGATTGCTTTTAATGGAAAAATATTCAAAAGAAGACTTCAAATTTCAAGCAGTATAAACGAAACATCTGATGTTGATTTTCGCTTCAAGATTTCCTAAGAATGTCTCATTTTTCTTCTGAAATTGATATTAGAGACGTAACCTAACTTTTAATTTTTTAAATCTATGCCGTATCAATGTAACGCTGTGTGGAGAAGTTTCCGCTAGTCCGATAATAAATTCGTCATAATATTCTTTTATGAATTATTTACTCTAAAATTATTTCAATAAAAAATCTAACCTCATACAGCATATACGAAACACTTGATGTTGATTTTCGCTTCAAGATTTCGTAAGAATGTCTCATTTTCTTCATAAATATATATGAGAGACGTAACCTAACTTTTAATTTTTTAAATCTATGCCGTATCAATGTAGCGCTAGGTGAAGATTTTCCGATGGTCGTTTAATACATTCGCCTTAGTTTTTATTTTTGATTGCTTTTAATGAAAAAACATTAAAAAGGAAACTTCAAATTTCACGCAGTATATACGAAACACCTGATGTGTTTTTGAGCTTCAAGAATTCCTATGAATGTCTCATTTTTCTTCTGAAATTGATATAAGAGACGTAATCTAACTTTTAAATTTTTAAATCTGTGCCGTATCAATGTAACGCTGTGTGGAGAAGTTTCCGCTAGTCCGATAATAAATTCGTCATAATTTTCTTTTATGAATTTTTTACTCCAAAATTATTTCAATAAAAAATCTATCCTCATACAGCATATACGAAACACCTGATGTTGATTTTCGCTTCAAGATTTCCTAAGAATGTCGCATTTTTCTTCTAAAATTGATTTTAGAGACGTAACCTAACTTTTTAATTTTTAAATCTATGCCGTATCAATGTAACGCTGGGTGGAGATTTTCCCGCTGGTCGGTTAATACACTCGTCTTAAATTTCAGTTTTTATTGCTTTTAATAAAAAAATATTAAAAAGACAACTTCAAATATCCAGCAGTATATACGAAACACCTGATGTTGATTTTCGCTGCAAGATTTTCTAAGAATGTCTCATTTTCTTCTGAAATTGATATTGGAGACGTAACCTAACTTTTAAATTTTTAAATCTATGCCGTATCAATGTAACGCTGTGTGGAGAAGTTTCCGCTAGTCCGATAATAAATTCGTCATAATATTCTTTTATGATTTTTTTACTCTAAAATTATTTCAATAAAAAATCTAACCTCATACAGCATATACGAAACACTTGATGTTGATTTTCGCTTCAAGATTTCGTAAGAATGTCTCATTTTTCTTCATAAATATATATGAGAGACGTAACCTAACTTTTAATTTTTAAATCTATGCCGTATCAATGTAACGCTGTGTGGAGAAATTTCCGCTAGTCCGATAATATATTCGTCATAATGTTCTTTTATGACTTTTTTACTCCAAACTTATTTAAATAAAAAATCTAACCTCATACAGTATAAACGAATAACCTAATGAAGATTTTCGCTTCAAGATTTTATAAGAAAGTCTCATTTTCTTCCTAAATTGATATTAGAGACATAACCTAACTTTTAAATTTTTAAATCTATGCCGTATCAATGTAACGCTAGGTGGAGATTTTTCCGCTGGTCGATTAATACATTCGTCTTAGTTTTCAGTTTTGATTGCTTTTAATAAAAAATATTGAAAAGACAACTTCATATTTCAAGCAGTATATACGAAACACCTGATGTTGTTTTGCGCTTCAAGATTTTCTAAGAAAGTCTTAATTTACTCCTGAAATTGATATTAGAGACGTTACGGAACTTTTTAATTTTTAAATCTATGCCGTATCAATGTAACGCTAGGTGGAGATTTTTCCGCCGGTCGATTAATTCATTCGTCTTAGTTTTCATTTTTGATTGCTTCTAATAAAAAATATTATAAAAAGACAAATTCTATTTCAATCAGCATAAACGAAACACCTGATATTGATTTTTGCTTCAAGATTTTCTGAGAAAGTCTCATTTTTCTTCCAAAATTGATACAAGAGAGGTAACCTAACTTTTAAATTTTTAAATCTATGCAGTATTAATGTAACGCTGTGGGGAGATTCTTCCGCCGGTCGATTAATACATTCGTCTTAGTTTTCATTTTTGATTGCTTCTAATAAAAAAATATTAAAAAAAAAAACTTCAAATTTCATGCAGTATAAACGAAACACCTGATATTGATTTTTGCTTCAAGATTTTCTGAGAAAGTCTCATTTTTCTTCCAAAATTGATACAAGAGAGGTAACCTAACTTTTAAATTTTTAAATCTATGCAGTATTAATGTAACGCTGTGGGGAGATTCTTCCGCCGGTCGATTAATTCATTCGTCTTAGTTTTCATTTTTGATTGCTTCTAATAAAAAATATTATAAAAAGACAAATTCTATTTCAATCAGCATAAACGAAACACCTGATATTGATTTTTGCTTCAAGATTTTCTGAGAAAGTCTCATTTTTCTTCCAAAATTGATACAAGAGAGGTAACCTAACTTTTAAATTTTTAAATCTATGCAGTATTAATGTAACGCTGTGGGGAGATTCTTCCGCCGGTCGATTAATACATTCGTCTTAGTTTTCATTTTTGATTGCTTCTAATAAAAAAATATTAAAAAAAAAAACTTCAAATTTCATGCAGTATAAACGAAACACCTGATATTGATTTTTGCTTCAAGATTTTCTGAGAAAGTCTCATTTTTCTTCCAAAATTGATACAAGAGAGGTAACCTAACTTTTAAATTTTTAAATCTATGCAGTATTAATGTAACGCTGTGGGGAGATTCTTCCGCCGGTCGATTAATTCATTCGTCTTAGTTTTCATTTTTGATTGCTTCTAATAAAAAATATTATAAAAAGACAAATTCTATTTCAATCAGCATAAACGAAACACCTGATATTGATTTTTGCTTCAAGATTTTCTGAGAAAGTCTCATTTTTCTTCCAAAATTGATACAAGAGAGGTAACCTAACTTTTAAATTTTTAAATCTATGCAGTATTAATGTAACGCTGTGGGGAGATTCTTCCGCCGGTCGATTAATACATTCGTCTTAGTTTTCATTTTTGATTGCTTCTAATAAAAAAATATTAAAAAAAAAAAACTTCAAATTTCATGCAGTATAAACGAAACACCTGTTGTTGATTTTCGCTTCAATATTTTCTAAGAAAGTCTTAATTTTCCCCTGAAATTGATATTGGAAACGTAACCTAACTCTTAAATTTTTAAATCTATGCAGTATCAATGTAACGCTAGGTGGAGATTTTTCCGCTGGTCGATTAATACATTCGTCTTAGTTGTTTTTATTTTTAATTGCTTTTAATAAAAAAATATTAAAAAGACAACTTCAAAATTCAAGCAGTATAAACGAAACACATAATGTTGTTTTGCGCTTCAAGATTTTCTAAGAAAGTCTCATTTTCTTCTGAAATTGATATTAGAGACGTAACCTAACTCTTAAATTTTTAAATCAATGCAGTATCAATGTAACGCTAGTTGGAGATTTTTCCGCTGGTCGATTAATACATTCGTCTTAGTTTTCATTTTTGATTGCTTTTAATAAAAAAATATTAAAAAGACAACTTCCATTTCAAGCAGTATAAACGAAACACCTGATCTTGATTTTCGCTTCAAGATTTTCTAAGAGTCTTAATTTACTCTTGAAATTGATATAAGAGACGTAACCTAACTTTTAAATTTTAAAATCTATGCAGTATCAATGTAACGCTAGGTGAAGATTTTTCCGCTGGTCGAATAATACATTCGTCTTAGTTTTCATTTTTGATTGCTTTTAATAATAAAATTTTTTAAAAAGACAAATTCTATTTCAATCAGCATAAACGAAACACCTGATATTGATTTTTGCTTCAAGATTTTCTGAGAAAGTCTCATTTTTCTTCCAAAATTGATACAAGAGAGGTAACCTAACTTTTAAATTTTTAAATCTATGCAGTATTAATGTAACGCTGTGGGGAGATTCTTCCGCCGGTCGATTAATTCATTCGTCTTAGTTTTCATTTTTGATTGCTTCTAATAAAAAATATTATAAAAAGACAAATTCTATTTCAATCAGCATAAACGAAACACCTGATATTGATTTTTGCTTCAAGATTTTCTGAGAAAGTCTCATTTTTCTTCCAAAATTGATACAAGAGAGGTAACCTAACTTTTAAATTTTTAAATCTATGCAGTATTAATGTAACGCTGTGGGGAGATTCTTCCGCCGGTCGATTAATACATTCGTCTTAGTTTTCATTTTTGATTGCTTCTAATAAAAAAATATTAAAAAAAAAAACTTCAAATTTCATGCAGTATAAACGAAACACCTGTTGTTGATTTTCGCTTCAATATTTTCTAAGAAAGTCTTAATTTTCCCCTGAAATTGATATTGGAAACGTAACCTAACTCTTAAATTTTTAAATCTATGCAGTATCTTCCGCTGGTCGATTAATACATTCGTCTCAGTTTTCAGTTTTGATTGCTTTTAATAAAAAATATAAAAAAGACAACTTCATATTTCAAGCAGTATATACGAAACACCTGATGTTGCTTTGCGCTCCAAGAGTTTCTAAGAAAGTCTCATTTTATTCTGAAATTGATATTAGAGAAGTTACCTAACTTTTAAATTTTTAAATCTATGCCGTATCAATGTAACGCTAGGTGGAGTATTTTCCGCTGGTCGATTAATACATTCGTCTTACTTTTCATTTCTGATAGTTTTTAATAAAAAAAAATTAAAAAGAAAACTTCGAATTTCGTGCAGTATATACGAAACACCTGATGTTGATTTGCGCTTCAATATTTTCTGAGAAAGTCTCATTTATCTTACTAAATTGATATTAGAGTCGTAACCTAACTCTTAAATTTTTAAATCTATGCAGTATCAATGTAACGCTAGTTGGAGATTTTTCCGCTGGTCGATTAATACATTCGTCTTAGTTTTCATTTTTGATTGCTTTTAATAAAAAATATTAAAAAGACAAATTCTATTTCAATCAGTATAAACGAAACACCTGATGTTGATTTTCGCTTCAAGATTTTCTAAGAAAGTCTCATTTTTCTTCCAAAATTGATACAAGAGACGTAACCTAACTTTTAAATTTTTAAATCTATGCAGTATCAATGTAAAGCTGTGGGGATATTTTTCCGCTGGTCGATTAATACATTCGTCTTAGTTTTTATTTTTGATTGCTTTTAATAAAAAAATATTAAAAAAAAACTTCAAATTTCATGCAGTATAAACGAAACACCTGTTGTTGATTTTCGCTTCAATATTTTCTAAGAAAGTCTTAATTTTCCCCTGAAATTGATATTGGAAACGTAACCTAACTCTTAAATTTTTAAATCTATGCAGTATCAATGTAACGCTAGGTGGAGATTTTTCCGCTGGTCGATTAATACATTCGTCTTAGTTGTTTTTATTTTTAATTGCTTTTAATAAAAAAATATTAAAAAGACAACTTCAAAATTCAAGCAGTATAAACGAAACACATAATGTTGTTTTGCGCTTCAAGATTTTCTAAGAAAGTCTCATTTTCTTCTGAAATTGATATTAGAGACGTAACCTAACTCTTAAATTTTTAAATCAATGCAGTATCAATGTAACGCTAGTTGGAGATTTTTCCGCTGGTCGATTAATACATTCGTCTTAGTTTTCATTTTTGATTGCTTTTAATAAAAAATATTAAAAAGACAAATTCTATTTCAATCAGTATAAACGAAACACCTGATGTTGATTTTCGATTCAAGATTTTCTAAGAAAGTCTCATTTTTCTTCCAAAATTGATACAAGAGACGTAACCTAACTTTTAAATTTTTAAATCTATGCAGTATCAATGTAAAGCTGTGGGGATATTTTTCCGCTGGTCGGTTAATACATTCGTCTTAGTTTTTATTTTTGATTGCTTTTAATAAAAAAATATTAAAAAAAAACTTCAAATTTCATGCAGTATTAACGAAACACCTGATGTTGATTTTCGCTTCAAGATTTTCTAAGAAAGTCTCATTTTCTCCTGAAATTAATATTAGAGACGTAACCTAACTGTTAAATTTTTAAATCTATGCCGTATCAATGTAACGCTAGGTGGAGATTTTTCCGCTGGTCGATTAATAGATTTGTCTTAATTTCCATTTATTCCATGTATGCAATCGATACGCGAACGCTCTATCGCGCTACGCGGAGACGCATACAGTCGTTCCCGCATATACATGGGACTGGCGCGAGACGCGCCGGTCGGCCGAATCGAGTTCTCTCCGATGCTCTTCTGTTTTGTTTTGTTTGTTGGTGGTTGTGGAGTGTGGTGGAGTGTGTTTGTTTGGTTGGTGGGGTGTGTGTGGTGGTGGTGTGTTAGTTTGTTTGCGGAGATTGCGTTTTTTTTAGATTTAGTTTTTTTTTTTTTTTTATAAAAAAAAAAAATTTAAAAATTATTCTTAGAAAACGCGCGCGAATCGAACAAAACTAATAACACCGATACACAAACAACGCGCGCCACCAACGAGAACGCCCGAAACTGAAACTTCTATAACCGACAAACGCACGAACGACACAGCGGCGGCGGAGGAGGGAAGAAAAAAAAGGGGATCTCCCCACAACAACACACCGTAAACTGTGTCGGACGACGTCTCCGTTATGTAAGAGCGGAAGGCGTAAGATAACGTCTCGTTTAATTAACGCGAACGGCGTTGGGCTCCCGAGTCGACTTCGGGGCGGCCCTTAACGCATCGCATCAACGAGCTCGTCGCGCGCTAGTCGCGCGACGGTCGATCATGATATATAAATCAAGGATTTCGGATCTCTCTAAAACCGGGCTGAAAATCGGTCATTATACGTTTTGCGAAACGATATTTTATAAAAGTGAAGATTTGTATGTGTCTCGTCAAAGAACGTTCCGATGAATCGGACGCGATGCCGCGTCCAAAGTAAATCTGGACGAACGCGAGGCGAGTGTTGAGATATACATTTTCCTCCGTGAACAGATAGAAAAACGAATTCATTTTGTTTTTGTGGTGTGGTGTTGTGTGTGTATTGTAATAAATACGCACACGCGCGCACGCAAAAAGCTACCTAGGCACCGGCGCGTCACGGCGTTTCGAACGTCCGACGCGTCGCTTGTCACGTCTATCATATCATCATCACCCTCATATCTCTCGTATGTGCGGTGTTGGTGTGTGTTAGCTCTAGCTAGCTCCCTGGTTGATCCTGCCAGTAGTTATATGCTTGTCTCAAAGATTAAGCCATGCATGTCTCAGTGCAAGCCGTATTAAGGCGATACCGCGAATGGCTCAATATATCAGTTTTGGTTCCTTAGATCTTACCTCGGTTACTTGGATAACTGTGGTAATTCTAGAGCTAATACATGCAATCAGAACTCTGACCAGTGATGGGATGAGTGCTTTTATTAGATCAAAACCAATCGACGGAGGGCCTCGCGTCCGAAGTCGTTAATTTTGATGAATCTGGATAACTTTTGCCGATCGCATGGTCCAGCACCGGCGACGCATCTTTCAAATGTCTGCCTTATCAACTTTCGATGGTAGTTTCTGCGACTACCATGGTTGTCACGGGTAACGGGGAATCAGGGTTCGATTCCGGAGAGGGAGCCTGAGAAACGGCTACCACATCCAAGGAAGGCAGCAGGCGCGCAAATTACCCACTCCCGGCACGGGGAGGTAGTGACGAAAAATAACGATACGGGACTCTTACGAGGCCTCGTAATCGGAATGAGTACACTTTAAATATTTTAACGAGGAACAATTGGAGGGCAAGTCTGGTGCCAGCAGCCGCGGTAACTCCAGCTCCAATAGCGTATACTAAAATTGTTGCGGTTAAAAAGCTCGTAGTTGCATTTGTGCGCCGCGCTGTCGGTGCACCGCATCCGCGGTGATACTGACACGTCTGCGGAGCATATCGTCGGTGAGCCGTCGGTAAAACGGCGGTTCAATATCAAAATCCTATCGCGGTGCTCTTCGGTGAGTGTCGAGATGGGCCGACAATTTTACTTTGAACAAATTAGAGTGCTCAAAGCGGGCTCAAAATGCTGCTTGAATATTTCGTGCATGGAATAATAGAATATGATCTCGGTTCTATTTTGTTGGTTTTCAGAACTCCGAGGTAATGATTAATAGGGATAACTGGGGGCATTCGTATTGCGACGTTAGAGGTGAAATTCTTGGATCGTCGCAAGACGAACATCAGCGAAAGCATTTGCCAAAGGTGTTTTCATCAATCAAGAACGAAAGTTAGAGGTTCGAAGGCGATTAGATACCGCCTTAGTTCTAACCGTAAATATGTCATCTAGCGATCCGCCGACGTTACTACGATGGCTCGGCGGGCAGCTTCCGGGAAACCAAAGATTTTGGACTCCGGGGGGAGTATGGTTGCAAAGCTGAAACTTAAAGGAATTGACGGAAGGGCACCACCAGGAGTGGAGCCTGCGGCTTAATTTGACTCAACACGGGAAATCTCACCAGGCCCGGACACCGGAAGGATTGACAGATTAACAGCTCTTTCTTGATTCGGTGGGTGGTGGTGCATGGCCGTTCTTAGTTGGTGGAGCGATTTGTCTGGTTAATTCCGGTAACGAACGAGACTCTAGCCTGCTAAATAGGCGTCGTCATTTAGGTGTGCGCCGCTCCGGTGGCGCAACTCACTGGCGACGTATTAAAATTCTTCTTAGAGGGACCGGCGGCTTCGAGCCGCACGAGATTGAGCAATAACAGGTCTGTGATGCCCTTAGATGTCCTGGGCCGCACGCGCGCTACACTGAAGGAATCAGCATGTTCTCCCTGGCCTAGAGGCCCGGGCAACCCGTTGAAACTCCTTCGTGCTGGGGATTGGGGTTTGCAATTATCCCCCATAAACGAGGAATTCCTAGTAAGCGCGAGTCATAAGCTCGCGTTGTTACGTCCCTGCCCTTTGTACACACCGCCCGTCGCTACTACCGATTGAATGATTTAGTGAGGTCTTCGGACCGACACGCGGTGGCTTCACGGCCGTCGGCGTTGCTGGGAAGTTGACCAAACTTGATCATTTAGAGGAAGTAAAAGTCGTAACAAGGTTTCCGTAGGGGAACCTGCGGAAGGATCATTAACGTGTGTGTATGTGTGCGAGACGCGTGATATGTTCACGAACGTTGTTGCGCCGCTGTTGCTGTTGTTGCTGTTGCGACGACGACGACGACGACGACGACGACGACGACTTCGTACATACCGTGTTTACACATATATATATGTAATACATCCATAATGATATATATATATATATACGACATATATACATATATATGTACGTACGCGCGCGCTGCTGTTCGTATCTAATGCGGACGAGCGCGCGCGCGTGTGCGTCCGTGTGTGTGTGCGTGTTTGTATATATGTATAAAAAATAAAAAATAAAATGTGAAATAATTGTCTCTAGCGTCTATTACGCCTAACGGCGCAGCGGCGACGGCGCCGTGGCGGTGGCCGGTGGCGGTGGTGGCATTCGTCGAAAGTGCTACCGCCGCCGCTGCCTCCGCCGCCGTCGACGCGGCCGGGTGGCGGAAAAACGCCGAGAGACGAGCGCCGACCGGGGCATACCAAACGGAGCGTTCGAAGCGGTGAAAATCCCCACTGCCTAGCTCAGGCCCTTTTTTGTCGGTTGGCGCTATACAAAACGATATTTAAGCGGTTAGAAAGATGACAATGTCGTGCGTCACGCCAGCTCGTTGGGGGGTGCGCGGGTCGTCGTCGTTCATCATTCTAAAGGATTCGCGTCGGGGCGTTAAGCTTTTTCGGTGCCGTTTCTTTATGAACGCCTCGGCGCACATGAATTCGACCAACTTTCGACGTTAATACATAAAAACGGACAATCAAGTGGCCGTCGGCGAGAGCCGTAGGCCGCTACCGTAAGTAATAACAACATTAAGAAAAAACCATTACCCTGGACGGTGGATCACTTGGCTCGCGGGTCGATGAAGAACGCAGTTAACTGCGCGTCATAGTGTGAACTGCAGGACACATTTGAACATCGACATTTCGAACGCACATTGCGGTCCGTGGAGAAATATCCAGGACCACTCCTGTCTGAGGGCCGGCTGTTAAAATATAAAAACCACACTGTTCGGTGTCGAACGCGCGCTACGTGCGCTCGCGCCGGTCGATGCGCGCGGCGGTGACGCGCGACGCGGCGGCGGCGGGTTGGTGGGGGGTGATGAACGAGCTCGCGGACGGTGCGATGAGACGATCTCTAATAAGAGTCTCTCGTCCGCGCCGCCGCGGCTCTCACTCTCTCTCTCTCACTATCCGCCGTCGCTGTCGTCGCGCTGCCGCTGCCGCATTACCGCGCGCGGGCGCGCGGGCGCGCGCTCTTTCGAACAATTGACGGTTTCCGTTGAACGTTCTTCGCGACGGACGACGGACGGCGGGGTGCGCCCCACACGTCCGCGTACGCGCTGAGAGCGTTTACGGTCCGTTGTAACGTTGCAAGTTAACGTCCCATAAATCTCAGTTAAAATTTTAACCAAAAAAATATAATCACGAGAAACGTCTCATAAATCGCAATACAGCAAAAAATTGTTCAACCCTTAGCGGGTAACGGTACGTCTCAAGTGGCGTGGGGTCGTGGGAGCATGCTATTGGTTTAACGGATCTTTGTTTTTATAACAAAAATTCCAATGCGCCCGCGCACCAGCACACAGAGTTTACACCAGTGCTCGGGAGAAGGATCCAGGCCTCGGTCGCGTTCACTAGCTAGGTGTCGTCTCACGCACCGACGCACACTCTTTGTGTCGGTTGCGTTCACCAGCTATGTGTCTTCATACGCGCCGGGGCCAATTAGAATTTACGTTATAAATTCACGCCTTGGTCCTATTCATTCTCCGGGCATCATTTAGTTCACGCCACAACCTTTACATCGTCTCGCACCCCAAGGGGTAAGTGTTGAACAAATATTATGAAGACATCATTACTAAGTAGCGTTTATCTATAAGTTAGAGCTCAACATTTTGTCTGTGTCCATAGTTCCATCATTATGTATTCATTATTACTTTTCAATTTGTTTATTTATTTATCTCTTCTATTTTTATTTTACATGCTTTACATTTTGTGACTCCGTTCTGACAGTAAACAATCACATCAACTGCTTTCGGTTTCTGCCCTTACTTCATCGCAAGCCATCTCCGGGTTTACTGTCAGCGGAGCGAATTGTACATATATTTATATATGTATATCATAACTGTGACATTAATTCACAGGTGCGAGTCTTATACTGCGAGTTTTACGCTGCGACTTTGATACTGCTATCTTTACACTACAAGTTTTACACTGCAAAGTTTACACTGCGACTTTTATACTGCGAGTTTATGCTGCGACTTTTATACTGCAAGTTTTTACACTGCAAGTTTTACACTGTTGAAATTCATATCAACTTTCACCGGAACCATCACATCCTGCTACCTACCGGCGCTCCCTGCTCTCGACTTGCAGCCGCCTGATCAGTTCTGGGAGATCGTGCAGCTGCCTACCACCACCATCAGGGGAGTACCGAACTGCGCGGTGCAAAATTAGACCAGGCCATCTGCCCTTAATTAATTAAATAAATATATTTCTTCTACTGTTACCCTTTCATTTTCAATTATATTCTTAAAACGGCACACTGGCGCCCTTAACGTGGTATTAAAAGGTCTGATTTTGCATTGTAGTGTAGTTATGTGATTGTTTTTTTATTTAATTAATTTTGTAAAACGTTATTTTTGCCTTTTCTATCTGCCAGCAACTGAAGTGTACATCCTTCACTTAAAAAAGTTTTTGTTTAGTTTAACATACATTTTGTTCTTATGTTGTAACTTTTTTTGCTTCTGCTATTTTTTCATAGGACCGTACACATTAGTTGCAGTTATACGCATCATTTTCATATTTTTTTGTGTTATTTTTTTTAATTCTTATACTAGCAACCATAACGTTCGTTAATGAATTTGTAACAGAACGGAGTAGATTGAGTAGAATACTTGTTCAACACCTTCCTTATTGTGGTGCATTTAATTTTTTCTTCCTTCTCTCTTAGCTATTTTATAAAAATAGATTAAACATGGCGCTATTGTTAACAACTTACGTAAACAAATCGCTACACTGGGTCCTCTTTTTCCTTCTGGGGATGTTTTATACTAATAGAGTCAATCAAATTTCGGACGATTCCGATAGCGTAGAAGACATGCTTGTTAAGACATACGTTATTCTTGATTCTTTATATAAAATGTATAATTAAAAATAATTCTCTCTTAGTGTATGTATTAGAAGACATGGCCGGTAAAAATGTTGGAACATGGCACATAAAGGATTTAAAAATAATAGGTTTGAATAAATAATAAACATAATGCGACACAACATGAACTGAAGCATTACCATTAACTGCGTAATATTTCGTTTGGGTTATTAGAATGAATCTATAACCTTCATAATTGTTTGGTCGCGTTAGTAATCCTTATAATGATTACTATTGCTAGTTTGTTTGCGAGAAGTATGAAAGAATGAGTTTAAAAGGATAAAAATGAAATTGTTATCAATAAGTTCGGATTTTATTTCCTTTAAATGAAATAAAATCCTTCGGTGACGCGCGGGGTAATGTAACGTTGCAAGTTAACGTCCCATAAATCTCAGTTAAAATTTTAACCAAAAAAATATAATCACGAGAAACGTCTCATAAATCGCAATACAGCAAAAAATTGTTCAACCCTTAGCGGGTAACGGTACGTCTCAAGTGGCGTGGGGTCGTGGGAGCATGCTATTGGTTTAACGGATCTTTGTTTTTATAACAAAAATTCCAATGCGCCCGCGCACCAGCACACAGAGTTTACACCAGTGCTCGGGAGAAGGATCCAGGCCTCGGTCGCGTTCACTAGCTAGGTGTCGTCTCACGCACCGACGCACACTCTTTGTGTCGGTTGCGTTCACCAGCTATGTGTCTTCATACGCGCCGGGGCCAATTAGAATTTACGTTATAAATTCACGCCTTGGTCCTATTCATTCTCCGGGCATCATTTAGTTCACGCCACAACCTTTACATCGTCTCGCACCCCAAGGGGTAAGTGTTGAACAAATATTATGAAGACATCATTACTAAGTAGCGTTTAT